>NC_142048.1:34674654-34828273 GCF_982192425.1 Myodes glareolus | reverse complement strand
TTAGCAGCTAACTTTCACTCTAGCCCCAAATTAATCAAAATCTCAATTGTTTCATAAGTCAATGAAATTAAAACAGCCGTGTTTTAAATTCAAATAATAAAGGTGCTCAAAGGCTGAAGTTTTACTCCACCCGGTACATTAAATTAAAGTTAAATTAATGATTCCCATAAATAAACACTGGGGATTGTCACCTGTCCTAAAAACATTCATCAAATTTGGCAAAGATTCATTATTTTCTGTTTAATGAAATAGTAATCCACTCAGAAAACACATGTGTAAGAAACCACACATTTCCTGAGTTACAGTTTCACTATTGTTCACTATCTTTGTTTTTGTGTTTCTGTCTTGAAATGAGAGAAACACCTTCCTGGCTCTTTGGATTAATAGGATTTTAAGAAAAGTCCTTCTCTGATGTATTTATTTCTGAAACTTCCTCCTGAGGAGTAAGAGAAGACTTAAAATTTAGGTGACTATATATGTATATTTAGAGGAATATATATATATATATATATACATATATATACACAAAAATACATACAATATATGCACGTGTATATATGTATATATATATATAGCTCTTTTGAAATGATACAGATGAATAAATACCTTAAGATCATCTGCTGCCCAAGACCATACATGCTACACATAAATGGCTTCACTCCATACTTATTTAGGAAAATTTTTCCTCCAATATGATTTTTTTTCCTCATGAGACTGTCCCAAATGCTGTGGAGATGACACACTGGCTGACGGGGTTTGCTGAGCAAATGTAGGACCTGAATCTAAATCCCTCGTATTCACAGAAAAAAAAATCTATTTATGTTCATACGCTCTGTAGCCTACTGCTGTTAGGGGCAAAGACAGGAGAATCAGTATTGCAGTAGCTTAGCTAGCCACCAGACTACCTCATAGTTCAAGGAGAGATTCTGTCTACAACCACTAAGATGGAGAGTGATAAAGAAGAACGCGTGAAATCCTCTCCTGGCCTCCTGTGTATAGAGGCAAGCATGCCCAATGTATAAACACATATATCATACAAGCATCATACATACACTCATATGTGTGTATGTACATGCACAAGCACACTTGTACCACATACATACACACACACGATTGCCCAGCATTATTTATTTCTTACTTGTCACAGATTTAAAATTTCAACAATAATATAAAAATATCTATTAGAATTAAAAAATATACATCCCACCTCCTCATTCATGCTTTATGTTTTTATGGCTTATAATTCTCAGGTTTAATGCTATCAACTCTTATTTGGGTTCTGGACCTGCTCTGTTTAAAATCTTAGGACAAATGGACATTTCTGACCTCCTCCTCCAAGATGATGCACATATAGGCACACAATCATCCTGAGCAAGCTATTTAACATTATAGATCACTGTGCTCCTAGCACTTCTTTGGAATCGTCTGTACTTCACTGGGAGAGCATGCATAGAAGGAGTTTTCCTCTGCAAGACTCATTCAACCCACCCTCCCTTCTATAAGATTTACAAACGATGTAATGCTTTCCCTGCAAGATTATTAGCCTTAATGTCTCTTCCTCTCAGGGTTCAGTGTTTTTTTCTGTCTCTGTTCCATGTCTCTCATTGTGGTCCTGACTCTGGGATCACCACAGTTAATGCTTTATTCCTTCGTATATATAATTGGTATGGTCCTTTTATTAGTTTGGGTAAATGCAAGTATTGTCACCCCCCTCTTTACATTTTATCTTCTTTCACTAGTGTGTCTTATCTATTTTTTTCATTTCTGTATCTTATATCAATTCTCCTAATTTTCTGCAAAAGACTGGATGTTTAATCCTGATATATCAGAGCATCCATTTTCTCCTTTACATTATTTTTCTACTAGATTTCTCTCAGTGTTCATTTTCCTCCATTCTTTCTCCCCAGTCCTTGAATGCCAAATTTCTCTATTAAATCTTAACTTTCTCTCATCTATTTATAGAATATAAACTCCATAGCTCTGTTCTATAAAGCCAGTATTTCCATGCATTTCTTACATGCATGCAACAATAAATATGAAATTACAGCTATAACATTATATGCATGTGCTTTATAAACAATTACTCAATATTTAATCTGCAAATGTGCATAGGATGATTTAATATTATACATGAGTAACTTGAAGAAAAGTATATTACTGTTTTAAGGTAAAACCTATTGGAAAATATTCAAAATACTAAGAAAGAGTCATAATTCTTTTCATTTAGAAATTCACTTGAAGCTTATATTTCATTTGGAATTCATAATTCATATGGAATCTACCTTGATGGGTCTTTTAATTAAAAATAGTGAGGGACATAACGCCCTAGGGCTACACAATAAGAACAGAGAAATTTAAACTTAGAGTATCTGGTTGACAGGTTTAGAGAAGAAAGGAAGAATATTATGAGGATGAGGAGGCTAACGATGAAAAAGTTTTCTAGAGAGTGAGTCGAGAAAGGCAATGCAAAAGCTGAGCCCAAGAAGACCAAGATCCACCTTGACTAGGTCATAGCAACATCTGGGACTACTGACTTCTTACATTGAATTTGAAGTAATTCCTGGTCCTGGATTCCTCACTTTACCTAAAATTGCTAAAATCTATAATGGTGGGTTGACTTCAATCTTTGCCCCAAAATATCTAAGCTTCTGAAGGAAGAATAAGGATCATAACAACTATAAGTAAAATAATAAGGATAGAAACATGAAAAGTTTGGCGTATTTATTGGTAAAATATGCACAAGAAGAGAATTGGCCATCTCAAACATTTGGACTGCTTAATTCACTAAGCACGCACACTATTTTGCAAACAATCTCAAATACTTATCATCTTGTAAAATAAAAATTCTGATTGATATATTAAGTAACATTCTATGAATTGAACTATTTATACATATCTCAGACGAACACAATCATGCAGCATTTGTCTCATGCTGTTTATTCTACTCAGCATGAGACTGTTAATGAAACATGAATCAGTTTTACTCCTTTATGGGACTGAATATTTATTTCTTATAGTTATTATGATATTTTCTTAATCCATTTGCCTACATATACATCAGTTTTATTACTTTTACTTTTTAGCTATTGTGAATAATTTTGTTACAAGTACACAACCAAAATCAAAGTCCTGAATTGATTGGCCATTATCATAAACTGACAAAACCTCATGATCCTGTTCTTTAAAACTGCCTATTATGCTCCCAATTTACTCAGAAGATCTTGTCTTATTCTACTTCCCATGTAGATTAGATCTATGTAAGTCTTTCTTAGTGTCCTCATTGTTGTCTAAGTTCTCTGGGATTGTGGTTTGTAGGCTGACATTCTTTGCTTTATGGTGCATGGGGACCTTGGGGCAGGGTTGAAGTGGGAAGTGGAGAGGCAGGGAGGGGAGCAGAGAAAAATGAAGAGCTCAATAAAAATCAATTTAAAAAAAAACCCTGCCAATTACGAAAGAAGGGAAATTCAGTCGTGCAAGATATATCTTCAGCAGTTTTCTTGTTATATACAGTCATCCCTTAGCTTGTCTTAACCTTAGAAAAATTTTTTTAAGTAAAATCTTTACCTTGAGATGGACACTCGCTTCTCTACTTAAACATAAGCGGGTGTCTCAAGATTCGTGTCTCGTAACTAACCTTAAGATCTTTCTGCTTGCAATCTGCTAAACAGAACTGCCCTTGACCATTAACCACAGCTATATTTTTACCTCTCAGGCAAAGTAAATTATTTCATACTTTACTCCTGATTTTGTTTCTTCACTGGCAAATTGTACGTTTGACATCTTTAAATTCTAATCTTGTACCATTCAGCTCTATTAGCCTGAGACATTACTGTTTCTTTCTTGAGTCAGGCAACAGCCCAGCAGCACAGCTGTGTGTCCCACAAGGACCCACATCAAAGGACGAACCACCGTGAAAGTAAGATGTTCAGCATTATTCTCTAAACACAATGTAGAAAACAGAATTTGGCCCATCTCCCCTTACATTCACCTCCCCACAGCCCCGTGCACCCAAGTTGTCCCTGGCAATCTTGTCAACTTCCAATATCCAGGAGGATAACTATATGATTTTCTTTGGGTTCACCTTCTTATTTAGCATCTCTAGGATCACTAATTATAGGCTCAAAGTCCTTTAATTATGGCTAGAATCCACTTATGAGTGAGTACATACCATATTCCTCTTTTTGGGTCTGGGTTACCTCATTCAGTAAAGTGTTTTCTATTTCTATCCATTTGCATGCAAAATATGAGATGTCATTGTTTTTTACCGCTGAGTAAAACTCCAATGTGTATGTTTTTTCTTTAACCATTCTTCTATTGAGGGGCACCTAGGTTGTTTCCAGGTTCTGGTTATTACAAATAAAGCTGCTATGAACATAGTTAAACAAATGCTTTTGTAGTATGATAGGGCATCTCTTGGGTATATTCCCAAGAGTGGAATTGCTGGGTCCTGAGATAAGGGGAGATGGGTAGAGAGAAGGGAGAAGGGGAGGATTCGGGAAAGCTTGGGGGAATGGAATGGGTGGGATGGAGGAAGGGTGGATATGGGAGTAGGGAAGTAAATATCTTAATTAAGGGAGCCAATTTAGGGTTTGCAGGAGACTTGATTCTAGAGGAGTTCCCAGGTACAAGGAGAGGTCCCCAGATTGTTCCTTGGGCAGCAGAGGAGAGGGTGCCTGAACTGGCCTTGTCCCATAGCCACACTGATGAATATCTTGCATATCACCATAGAACCTTCATCTGGCGATGGATGGAGATAGAGACAGAGACCCACACTGGAGCACTGGACTGAGCTCCCAAGGTCCAAATGAGGAGCAGAAGAAGGGAGAACATGAGCAAGGAAGTCAGGACCACGAGGGGTGCGTCCACCCAATGAGACGGTGGGACTGATCTAATGGGACCTCACCAAGGTCAGCTGGACTGGAAGTGATAGAGCTTGTGATGAAACTGGATATTCTGAATGTGGCTGTCAATGAAGGCTGACTGAGAAGCCAAGGAAAAATGGCACTGGGTTTTGATTCTACTGCATGGACTGACTTTGTGGGAGCCTGGTTTGTTTGGTTGCTCACTTTTATAGACCTGGATGGAGGGGGGAAACCTTGGACTTCCCACAGGGCAGGGGACCCTGGCTACTCTTAGGAGTAGAGAGGGAAGGGGAGGTGGAGAGGGGGAGGGAAAAGGGAGGCAGGGAGGAGGTGGTAATTTTTAAAAAATAAACAAACAAACAAACAAACAAACAAATAAATAAATAAATAAATAAAAAGAAAGAAAACATAATTTGGGCCTTGTTCTGCCCTTTCCCTGCCTAGCAAATGAAAGGACTTAGTTTTACCTGAATGAAGTCATGGTGCCTTTGTTCAATCCTTCAATAATATTCCATCAAGGGCTATAAAACTTGAAATTGCCTCTTGATCCTTCTATGGTCTTTTACCAGACCCCTTCTCTGAATTTCCTACTCTCTGCTCTCCCCACCTCGGTCAACCACATTGACTTCTGCTCTTTGATGAGTAATAACAGTCTACCCCAACATTTGGGTTTTATTTTCTTATCCTCATAACAGATATCCTGTAAGGTATCTCTACATAACAATATGGAAAATAGTAAGTCTCTCGTTTCCTTAAATAACCATTGGCTGTTTACTTTTTTCCACAATACATTGTGCCTGTTTTTCTAAGATGCATTCCTAATACCCTGAATGACTAGAATACCAAACCACTTTATCCTCAGCAGCAAGCAATATCGAGAACCTGGTAAAAGTATAAAATTTTTCTGTTGACTGAGTTAGATGGACAAATGAGAGAAAATAAAAATTCACTAATTAACGTGGAGTATAAAGTTTTGTAGTAAAACATACAACATCAGAAGTTCAAAAAGTAGAAATGATGTGGAATAATCCTTTTGTACACTGTGAAGATGTTTTTGCCAAAGTGATTTCTGGTTGGTATAAGAAAGAGCTAAATGCAGAATAACTAGACAGGAGGAGATAAGGTAGGACTCTGGGCAGAAAGAAAAGGAGATGAATCTAGTCATGGGAGAGAGCCAGAGGAGATGGAAAGAAAGCAGGACATTCAGAAACTGTGGTAAAAGCCACAAACTACATGACAGCACATAGTTTAATAGAAATTAATTAATTTAAGGTGTAAGAGTTAGTTAGAAACAAACCTAAGCTAAGGTCAAGCTTTAATAATAAATAATAAGTGTTTGTGTCGTGATTTGGGGGCTGGCAGCCCAAGAAAGCCATCTACATAAATCTAATGTCAACTAACTTTGTAGTTGGATAAATATAATATATCATTCAAATTGCTAGCACTTAAGAAATTATGAAGAAAGAAAAAACTAAACTCATTTGACTAAGCCGTTCTAGAGAATTGTTGCAAAAATAAAACATTCACCTGTTTGATGGGCATGCAAAAAACCAAAACGTTTAAGTTGCTAAATCGAAATGAGAGAAGCATATTACTGTGCATGTTAAAATCAAGAAAGGACACATATCCCTCAGCTGAAAGCAAGAGCATTATAAAAGAAATCCCATCATGGGAGGAATGAGATAATACAATAAATCTGTTTCTTTAAGAAACAGAATCTTAAGCTTCCAGCAAATCTTAGGTAGAATGAAGACATTTATAACATTGTGTATATCTTGTTTTATAAAATCACAAGAGCAAAGGTTTTCTTAGAATTGGTCAAATATATATAACAGACTTAAGAAACTTAAAAAAAAAAAGAAACTAAGCCAGCTACAGATCTTCTGGTTACGTGCCGCTCCAGCCCTGGGAAGAAGCAGTAAGTGGAGTAATTGGGGAACATTGCATTCAAGATCAGTTAGACTGAACCATTTTATTATCACAAATTGCTTGTAAATTACCACCACGGAAAGTGATGTATTCTTTAGTTCCAAGGCTCAGGGATAGGTACTCTTATCTGACTACTCTGGGTTTTCCATATGCGTTGATGCTTGGACAAATGAGTCCAGTGAATGAGATCCCCAGGGCTTCAACTTTTCACAAACCATATGTGAAAGACCTCAGACTTTAATGTCCACACCCCAGTCCACAGATGCCTTGTGATTTTGGTGAAAAACCGGAAAGCCCTGCCTCTTAACTACAGACACTAAAGACTCCTTACTTGCTCCTTGCTCATTCTACTCTTCATGGAATTCATTGGGTCTTTATGGAATCTTGGTGCTGTTATTGAGAACAGCAGTTCTCAACCTGTGTGCCACAACACCTTTGAGGATCGAATGACACTTTCTTGGGGGTCACAAATCAGATATACTACATATCAGATATTTATAGTATGATTCGTAACAGTATAAAAATATAGTTATGAAG
This sequence comes from Myodes glareolus, assembly GCF_982192425.1. Taxonomy (NCBI): domain Eukaryota; kingdom Metazoa; phylum Chordata; class Mammalia; order Rodentia; family Cricetidae; genus Myodes; species Myodes glareolus. The sequence goes on along the minus strand of NC_142048.1, from coordinate 34,820,945 downwards.
TAGCAATGAAAATAATTTTGTGGCTGGGGTCACCACAACATTAGAGACTGTACTAAAGGGTCGCAGCATTAAGAAGGTTGAGGGCCATTGCTCTACACATTTCAAGTATTATGGGGTAAATACTTACCAGTGAAACACCATTAATATTTCCAAAAATATTCCTGAATAATAATACAGTATAAGGTTTGTGTGACTATGTTGATAAAATGAAGATGAGAATGTAAAAGAAAGCAGAGTGAGCAAATAGAAAACCTGACTTTTAATCCATTATTTCCAAACAACTTGCTCTGCTGTATTATCAATGCTCGTTCTGATTTAGAAAAAAATGGGCATAGAATGCAGGACTTTTGTCATATATGTGTGGTAATGTGGGTTCTTGCTATTTCATGGGGTTCCTATCAGTCACCTCTAAAAGCAACAGGAGAGATGTTTTACCAGAATTACACAAACAATATCCTCTAATTTGAACTATTTAACTCTAAGATATCTCAGTCGATGAGCTTCCAATGCAGTCATACAATATTTCTAAGTTCTCTACATAAAGAAAAATCAACAAGAAGTTATATGTTGACTGTGCAAATGATTCATAATGAAGACGAGTTTAATAAACTGCAAATATCCTCTAATAATCCCTAAGACAAGAGGTGTCATGACTTAATCTTATAAGGTGCTTTGGAAAAGTGAAACTGACAGAATTTAGATTATTTGGAGGTGATATGTACTCTTAACATTCTAAGCAACATATCGACTATGCAAAATATATTTAGAAATATAATAACACACTGTGTGATTCTTTGAAATACAAATACTTAATAATCTCCAGCCCGAGCAACAATAGAAGTACTTTACTTAATAGAAAGATAAGGAAAAAGACCTCCAGAAATTTCCCTGTTGCAGCTGCCTCTCTGGATGCAGATATAATTTGCTATGTACTCTTTTAATTGAAAAGAGATAAAGTGGGCTTTGAAGTAATTAGTTTCTCTGTATTATCATAATCAACAAAGTATACTTTAAAGTCTTAAAGTAAAAAAGAGATTTTGTAGGGTGAAAGGATATACTATTGATTCCCAGCAGAATTATTGGCTCTGGGAAGAAATAAGTCAGACTTGAGTAGTTGGAAATAGATCTACAAAGATGAACACCTTTCATTTTGTATACCATTTTGCTTAATCTCATCAAGCACAAGAGATAACAGGCTTGTGTTCTCACAACAGGGAGGCACCAGGTGACTGGGCAGTTGTCTTTCAGGGACTCTGAGCTCTGCTAATCACTCTTAAACAGAAGAGAGTTTTTTTTTCCTTTAGGTAGGGATTAGAGTGGGTAGTTTATAAACTTCCCATTGGGTTCAGATTTTTCTTCATCAATGAAGTTAGGAACTAAGATTTCACTGTAAACTCCAAAGACTTTTGTGATTTCTGTGCTTGTGAATATGTGAGTCCTGGGTCTTCTTCTCTTTATAGTTATGATATTCTGAGTATGGAATATTATATCTTGTCCTGAACTCTATGGACTCATAGTAAAATCTTTATTCAATTCCATCTAAAGCCAGGGACAGCTGTATTTTCATTTCCCACCTACTTGACCATCTAAATAGCTTGTAATCTATATTCAAAGAGGACAATAAGACAAATCTTCTAAACACTGTATTTCTTTCATTACTTTAGCAAGTGGGAGAGAGACCTGTACCTCTTGCTTGCTTGCTTGTGTGTGTGTGTGTGTGTGTGTGTGTGTGTGTGTGAGAGAGAGAGAGAGAGAGAGAGGAAAGAGAGGAAGAGAGGGAAAGTGCATGTGTGTGTGTGTGTGTGTGTGTGTGTGGTGTATGTGTGTGCACATGTGTGTGTGTGAGAGAGAGAGATGGGGAAAGAGGGAGGGAGAGAAAATGTGTGTGTGTGTGTGTGTGTGTGTGTGTGTGTGTGTGTGTGTGCAGGTATCTGGGTGTATGTAGGTGTGTTGTCTGTGTGTTTAAGGAAAATGAATCTCTAAACTGAAGATGCCCATATCCACCAAAAAAAAAATAATTGCAACATGATATTAATTATAGGTAGTATGAAAAATAGTTATTTAACATTCTATTTTGTTTAGATTAAAGGAAAAATAATTTAATGTATTTTGTAACAAAATGGAAGTCAAATAACTGCACCTGACTCAAGGACAGACACTGAACGAAGATCTAAAAAACTAAACAAACTGTGTAATTATTCTAAGTCTCATAATGCTAATTTGTAAAATATTAAAATAATATATTTAAAGTTTTTCTTCTAATCTGGGATTTGTAGCTAATGGAACATGAAAGAAACACCTGACAAGATCTTACAGCAGAGCCCATCTCAGACAAGTAGCTTCAATCTTGGAGTCTGTTCAAATGTTTTTCCTGGAACAGGATTTTACATTTGCTGAAATGCAAAGAAGTGCTTTCACGGGATATTTAATCACTTCAGAACACTTGGCCAGAAAAAATGATACAGCAATACAGATACAAATTTGATCTGTTCTTTCTCTCTCTCTCTCTCTCTCTCTCTCTCTCTCTCTCTCTCTCTCTCTCTCTCTCTCTCTCTCTCTCGTGTGTATTAACACATGCAGTAGCACACCAACCACTCCATGTGCCAGAAAAGGGAAGTCAGAGGACAATTTTTCAAGAGTCAGTTTTCTCCTTCCCCCATATAGGGTCTGAGAACTGAACTCAATTTCACAGAAGTGTCAGTGAGTGTGTCTGTCTCCTAAGCAACCTTAGTGATGAAAAGATTAGATTTCAAATTAAGTATCAAATTAAAGGCAACATACAAGAAAAATATACATAAAGAGAGAAGAAAGGGACTTTTTTAAAACTTTACATCATACCTCCCTATCCCGCCCATTCCTTCAAACTTCCAAAAAATAAAACAATATAAAATTTAAGAGAAAAAAAAGGAAAAAAGTGAAGAAAGGGAATGTCTAGTCATGGAAGCTGCGGTGTGACACAGTGAATCATATAGTAAACTCCTTTATCCATTCATTTTCACATGCAGGCGATCACTGTAAAGAATCAATGGTCTGATTCTAGGATGCTGATCACTGTTATATATTTGACTCTCCCGGGACATCCTGCTACTGACCTGTGTCATGGAGAACCTGCAGCCTTGGATCCTCAGTATTCACCCCCGACACACATACACACAATATATACTGTGGGTTTTCCAGCAGACCACAGATGGGTGGATGTTGGGGTGGGTCAACACATAGCCCTGATTCTAGGCCTGGATAGGCGCAGGGTTGGGCCAGCTTTCCTCTGACTTCACCACCACGGTGAGCTCTCCAGCACCGCCCTGGTTAGTTCATCCCTTGCAGTGATGACCAAGATGCAGGGCCAATTATCCAGCTTTTGTGACCTTAGGGTCTGTTCGCCCATAGCTACACCTTCAAAGCCAGTTCCATTGTGTTTCCCAGGTAAGGTGTGGGGGCCACACAGAGCGCTGCAGCTGATGAGCATCAGGCACAGCTCTCCTCCCCCTAAAACCACAGAGCTAGCTCTTCTACCTGCCTCAGGTGTTGATGGGGGGTATATCTCTGCCCTTCATGTTTCCAAATGGCAGATGAGTAATGCGGACAGCTCTCCCATGCTCACAATATCGGGGCTGTCTCGCCAACACCTCGCCAACAGGGTCAGTTCAACTGTGCTGCCAGGTGAGGTGCAAGGTTCATTTTCATGATTCCCCACTACTCGTCTGTCATGTGGTTGGAGGAGAGATGCCCCACTTACCATTTGCCCCTCACTTCCTGCAACAGACAAGAGAGATGATCCTCCCCTTACCACCTGTGGCCATCAGGAAAGCAGCCTTGTTCCTCGCCTGGGCAATATAGTTGAGCTGACCCTATTGGTAGAGACTCCGATGAGCTAGCCCTGAGTGTGTGTGAGTGGGAAAACTGACCACACCTCATCATCTGCAGAGGTGAGTGCAAGGCAAAGTTGCCTTCCCCCCTTGCCCTTGCCACCTGTGGTTGGCAAAGGAGCCAATCCTCTCCTTACCCAGCAAGCAGGGATGCATGCAAATTGAATGCAAAATGACACAAGGTCTTTTGATGAAGAACATATTAATTATGCAAATTATACCTATATGAATTTTGAAAACAATTTAAATGAATGACTGAAAGAAAGAAATTCTACTATTTCTTTACTAGTCATATTAAAATGAAGGTTTAAGATATCCATGATTTTGGCATGCTACAGTTATAACACATCAAACAGTAGTTTAATAAAACAGTTAAAATTCAGAGGTTTTAGTTCTGCACACTTTCTGCATTGGAGCAGCAAATTTATTCTCTAGTGATAAACTGAGAAAACCTAATTATAAGTTATTGGTTCCTTTGGCTGCATAATAGTGTGATCTTTCCTTTTCAAATTTCACATACCAAATGTTATTTTTTAATTTTTAAGTTAATGATTCATGATTCTATGAAAGATTTTTGACACCAATAAACATTTTGCATTTCTTAGCAAGTGATCAAGTTAAAAAGACTAAAACACATCTGTGTTTAAATGGTCTAACAAATGGACGTACTAAGTTTTTCTTCAAGAAGTCAAACTTCTAAACATTACATCAATGTTAAATGTACTATAGAAATGTCCAAATTCATTAAGAATTATTATGTGTCATAACTCACATTAGTGAATAATCTATTTTTTTCTATTTTTTGTCTTTTTCCCGCCTCCCTCCCATTATTGAGTAATCTAAAGCTAATGACTGAACAGTAAACTAAAAAAGGTTAACAAATAAAAATTGTTTTCTCTACACAGCATAGTATTGTATTTTTCTCAGAAAAAAAAAAACTCTACCTTTAAAAAAAAAACACCATATGTTGGCAGCACTGAGTCTTGTGTTGCTGACTACAGGGGATTAACTTGGAAGTGATTATTTTTCTTACCACAGATTGCAAACTCAAGGTTCTTAAGTTTATTACATTAAGTCAAATATGAGCCTCAGTTAAAATCAATGGTGATTCAGAATCAAACAAATGTTTATGAAATAAAGAATCCAACGTGACAAACAGGTGTTATTTTGGTATGCTCCAGTCGCTAAATTAATATATGTGATAGAATGTAAAGAAAGGTCCTTTTCACAGCAGGTAATGAATAAGGAAAGAGATGCCAAGGCACCACATGGACTAAAATGCATCCTCTAGGAACTGGAGGAAGCCTCATCTCAATTGGTACCCAATTAGAGGAGAAACTAACTAACAAGTGATTCAGGAAATTCTTTCATCCAGTGCCATTCTATAGAGCAAGACTTTATTTTATACTATCTATTAATGCTAATAAAAGAGGTGATTATTTGATAATAAAAGTAAAGAAATTTACTATCGAAATGGAAGTCATTATAGCAGATTTTATATGAGGAAATGACAGAAGAGATTTGGGAAATGTTGACAGACTCAGTAATTGATTAATTTGGAAAAATAAACTGGTGAAGGTTAGTATTCAAAGCAAGAAAAAGGTCTAATGTGTAGTGTGAAAACATTAGCCTTCTAAATTTAAGATAAGGTCTCACACAATATGTCATTTTGTTCTCTACAAACAAGGAGATGAGGCATCTCTCCTTGTGAGTCATCTTCATGTCCTAGTATTCTCCAAGATATTGTAATAGCAGCCTTTGCAAACCTTTCAGGTGTGGAGGTTCCTGCCCTCTGTGTATAAACTTATGGGATCTGTGAAACCGTGTATTTCAATCCTCGGATTCAGCTTCGCCATGGATCTGCTACAGCTTGAAGTACTCCCCACTTCCCAGAGCTCCACTCAGGCCCCGTGCTTGAGACCCGAGTTTTCTCCATGTTCCTTCCAACCCCTATCTTCTGCACTCCCAGCCACCAAATCTGAGCATTTACCTTCATAATAAGGAGCCTAGGGGATCTCTTTAGCTTACTGTGGAATATATTCAAGCACTTTTCCTTTCTCCTGCCCCTTCAGGGCATTCTCTGCAGTCCCTTCAATACATAATGACTTGAGCTGATGGCTGGAAAGCTACTATAATTTTAATGTTTAACTGAGGATAAGACACGAAAGGGAGAAAAATGAGGAAGAGACAAAAATGTTCTAGAAACTATACATTTTACTTAAATATATTAAAAAAACTCTACATATCAGTGCTAGACTTGGACTTAAAGTTGTGTTCAAAAATACAGGAAAGTTGTATATGACTTTGACATTTGACTACACTGGGATACCGATACTACCTTTCTGCTAGCATGCTTATTTACTATATTGATAAACTACAAATTAGATCTATGGACATAAATGTGGAAAGAATAGTTGGTTTTGTTTTGCTAGGGACAAGAATTCAGAAACAAACAAAGGAACTTAAAATAATAAATTTCAACTATCTTGAGATGTGTTCTAATACTCTTGAAATATATGGTATAAATGATAGCAATTGATCTTTTAAGGTATTTTTGATTACTAATTTGATAGTGACCTAACAATAAGATAATGAAAGAAAATCTCAATTGATTTGGTTCTGGTAGAAAAAAAAGAAATATGGGTGAACAAAAACATTCTCTCTCCATTAAACCTCTTTCCCTAACTCATTCCCTTCAAGAGAAAACGTAATTTTAAAAAAAAAAAGAGGTGTGGGAGAAAAGATCAGAGTCATTGTATGCTTCTGTTATTAGACCGCAGAACTTCAGTTTTGATATCTTATAAGCAATTGCCCCAAAGTAAACACTAAAAGGTTCTCAGATTTCTAGATGCTCTGATAGCTATAAGCCAAGAAACCAAAAATGACAAGTAATTGTCATCGTTTCGGGAATGTGAACAGCCTGCAATTCAAGCTGAGAAATGCATTATTCCAGGCCTTAAATGACTAGAAGTATGTGCACAGCCATTGCTTTGTGAAGTAATTTATGACTGAGGGTGAAAATGAGTAGTGTTTTGGCGTCACCCTAAGGGGAAAAAGAAGTGACAGCCTCAACAGGGTAATTCTGCAATTTAATCAGAGGAGAATGACAAGAAATCGAGGAGGGGTGGTGAAATAAAAACAGATTTAGAAAGCACCTAACAGGATCATTAGCAAGACTAAGAGGAGAGAACTCTTCTAACAGTGAGTGACAAGGTCAAATGAAAACACCAGCCCTGTGTGCCCCATATAGCAGCCCCGCAAGCTTCAGAACAGCTGAACTGTTGGGGTTCAGATCACACGGGCAGCCACTGGTATTCCTATACCCACTCAGCAGTGGGCTGTATAGGCATCACACATTTTTCACGACATAAAGCAATTCCCTTTTCCAGATCTCTATTATTCTTCCAGTAGGCAATCACGTATTTAAACAAATCGTTGGTAGAAAGCCAGCGCTGATGGTGATCACACAGAAAATACGCTATTCTCTGGACCAACAGAACTGAAATCATGGTGTTGCTAGACGGACATGTTGCAGAGTTTCCCAATATCATTTAAGTGATTCCAACGTGCAGGAAGCGATGGTCAACACAGGCACATGAAAGGACTCTGTTTAGCTTTGACACCAGCTACCGCAGACATGTAACGCTTTTGTAGGAATTTCAATTATGTTAGCATGGTGATGTGCTGACCTGATAAGCCCTTTATGGAATATTATTTGCAGTGTTATGTGCTTTGAAGTCCAGAAATGTGCTGAACTATTTAGGCTGAAAATTATCCTCCATCAGCTCTTTTATTTTTCGCTCTGTTTTATGTAAATTAAGCTTTTATATTGCTGAGATTAGGTGTATGTTGTGTAGCACAATGCAATTGAGAAGTATCTGAGAGAAGCAGGTTAATTACAATTATCGGAAGACTCTTAACTCTCAAATTGGGAAGGGTATACAAGGATTATTCCCTTGGAAGGAGCTTGACTATGTCTTGAGGAGTCACAAAAACAAAGAATCGTGGTCATCCTGTTACGTTTATATGATTAAAGAAACATGCTGAAAGAGACCTTAGACATTGACATTATGAAATATAATGTACTAAACCTTGGAAAACTCAGAGCCAACTCTGACTTCATGTAGTTTTTTGAATCATTTTTAATGTTAATCATTACAGGGCTCAAGTTTAGACATGAAAGTCAAGTGGACTGAGGTTAAACCAAAGAAGTCCTATAGTGTATCTTTTAGGTTGCCATTTGAAAATAACAAACAATTAGTAATATCTGTGTTATTCTTTGTAATCTATATTTCTTATGAAATCTTGGGATTAAATTGTATATAAATAGCTCTCTTGGTAATTTTTCTTCCTCAGAATATTTAATCTAAATAAAGAAGGGCTTCTTTACAGGGCACTTAAAAGCAGGGTGAATATCAGTCAATTACCATATAGATCACATATACGCACATATCTATTTTTCATCTTGCACTACAATTTCAAATATTTTTTCAATTAAAACATGCTCTATTCGTTGATAAACAGGCTTAAAGTGTTTGATTCTCTTTATCATGCTTGCTTTTGAAAGAGAATTACTATTCTAAATTCTTCATCATTCCATGACCCATAACTCAGTAATTTGTTTTATATGCATTTGTTATAGAGCAGTGCTTCCCAAACTCTAGATTGCATCTCCTTTTTGGGCCAAATGACACTTTCACAGGGGTCACATATCAGCTATCCTGCATATGAGAGATTTGCATTACAGTTAATAACAGTAGCAAAATTACAGTTACGAAGTAGCAACAAAAATAATTTTATGGTTGGAGATAACCTCAGCATAAGAACTGAATTAAAGGGTCACAGCATTGGGAAGTTTGAGAACCGCTCTTATATAGACTGTAGGTAGGAAATGAAAACAATTTTATGAGACCTAGCAAACTAGAAAATGCAGTTATATAAAACGTTAAGCAAATACCCAAGATAAAAATAGTAAGAACATTTTTATTTAGTATTGGGAAAACTAAAACAGGTACATCTCCACCTCCCCTAACACAAGACACCCGATTTTGAAATATAAAATTCTTTAGTGAAATGATTCAATTTAGAGAGCTGGACTAAAAATGAATTATGCCAGTTTACTCTGTTTCTTGTCCCTTTCCTGAACTCTGTAGTCCTGCTCCATGTCTAGAGTGACCGTCTTATCCCTCCTGCCATCCACTCACCCCAGGTCTCTTGCCCTCTGACTCAGTAGATTCAGGCCATAGGAGTCAGCAGAAGGAGCCAGTAGAAGGTAAGGCAGGAGACGAGACTGCTTCCTCTTCACCCACCACCTTCTTGTTTTGGTGTTCTAGAAGCCGCCGTCATCTGTCCAGTCTACTCCAGGTTTTTGGTAATGATGAGTAATGTTGATTCTTCCTCTCCATTTCAGCCTTGTAATGGTTTACAGCTGTTTCTAATCTTTGTCTGTTTCAACATTCCTTGTTGATTCCCTTTAAATAGTCCCTTTGCTAAGATCTCATCAAAATTCTAGCTAAGTGTACCATCTGTTTCCTGCCTGGACCCTGAGCAGCAAGTGAAAACTAAAATTGGAGAGTCAAAGGGCAATTTTTTGTCAAATGCCCTTCCAAAGAGATGAACCCTTTATTCCCATGAGTATGCAAAAGTCACCCTGCTCCTCAGAGCAGTCAGTATGATTACAATGGCATTTTAATCAAAGACTAGGTAAACCTCATTAATTCTCTGGGGAAAAAAAAAGTTCTCCATTTGAACACTACATAGTTAGGAGAAAGAAATCAGAAGAAACGCTGGGCTTGAAGTCTGCATGTCAAGGGATATTTGCTTTTCAGAATAAGTTTGCTTGGTTTATGAAAAGGTTTTCAATAATCATTAGGTGACTATCATACTATCAAACATTAATGATATATAGTCTCCTATTTTAAAGTACTCCTTATATGTACCTACTGACTTTAAAGAGATTCTATTGTAAATTTACATCTATATTTCTTGGTATTGATATCTATATGATGAATCTCTATATACCTATCTCAATACAGTTGATGATGACATGTAAAATAGATAGATAGATGGATAGATAGATAGATGATAGATGATAGATAGATAGATGATAGATAGATAGATAGATAGATAGATAGATGATAGATAGATAGATAGATAGATAGATAGATGATAGATGATAGATGATAGATGATAGATAGATGATAGATAGATAGATAGATAGATAGATAGATAGATAGATAGATAGATAGACAGATGATAGACAGACAACAGACAGATAGATGTCATTGCTTCTCAAGAGATAGTAAGTGTGAAAGAGACCCAGGGGAAGGTAAATGCAGTACCAGTGATAGAAAAGAGGCTCAAAATTGTGTTGCTTATGCTGCACAAGACATTCTACAAACTAAATCCCCTGTTTTCCATTGTTTTCAACTGTACGGTCCAGCAATATAACTGGGAGTCATGTGACATAGTGACATCTAAATTACTTAAAGTTAGAACTCCAGTTCCTTAGTCACAGAAACCCCATTTCATAGGCTAGTGGCTGTCACACTGGACAGTACAAGATAAATCTCCTATGATCATTGCAGCAAGTGCTATGGGATTAATATGCTTCAAATTTTATGGTTATCACATAGAAGTGTAATTTCAGGCTCAGCTTTATGTACTATGATTTAGGATATAAAATAACATATCCTTCAGATCTTCAAGTTGGAAAATAGTTACAATAATTTCCTGTATAAAATGCGTGCTTACGAAGGTAATCTAAAAATGATACATTTTAGCTTTTTTTTTTTCCAGAGAGAACCATTCTTCTCTTCTACCTAATAGTCTACAGGCAAATTGTTTGATTGGGTTTAAATATCTTTGCACATTGAAGTTTTCACTTTTGTTTTTCCTCAACCCAGTCTTAGAGGTATGGTTTAAGATGCATATGCCTTTAACAGGATGGAAAGAGAGGGCGTGTCTTCACCCTACTATCATCTTTCCATATCAGCTAATATCCTGTGGTTGACAACATGGCATGAAGGTCCCTGGCATTCCCATCACAAGGATGAGGAATTAATTCTTTATATTTTAAATATATATATATATATATATATATATATATATATATAGTAGATATGAGAGTTGTCTGCATGTGTATCTTGCACCACATGAATGCCTGTTCACCATGCAGACCAGATCAGAATATCAGATGTCCTGGAACTGGAGGTACAGAATACTGTGAACTTCCATATGATTTCAGGGAATCAAAGCTGGGTCCACATGGAAAGCAACAGGTGCTCCTAACTCCTAAGCCACCTCTTCAGCCCCAGAATGCTTAATTTTTAGATTGTTTGTCATTGACCCAGAACACACTGCTTTCATAAATGAAGAGCAGAGAAAATATTGGAAAAACAAACATGCATTTACTTTTTCTGTAGTAATGGGTTCTTTACTTGAATTTTCTTTTTGAGCAAATAATTTTCTTCCATCTAGTAAACAGCATTGGAGATCATTTACATTATTCAAAAAAATAAACATTTAGAATTAAGAGAACTAAATGGCTATAACTATAACTTGGAATCTGTAGATGTTTGGGGAATTTTTGGATTGATGCCTTGAATTTCATAAGCTGCTTAAGGAAATAGAATATGTAGCAAGAAGCTATAAGGTTAGTTGACTAAATCTGAAGTAATGTTAGAGTAAAAATTAAATAGAAAAATCTCCCAAATTAAATATATAACAAGTTTTTTTTAACCCCATGGGTCCTTTAAGAGTTGGTATTGTGGGATTATCTTTTTGTATTCTGTAAAAATGTTTCTCTGCCTAAGGCATCCTGTAATTGGCTTAATAGAGAGTTGAATGGCCAATAGCTAGGCAAGAGAAAATAGATGGGCCAACCAAGGAAAGAGAGGGATTAAGCACATGGGAGATACCAGGGAGACACTGAAAAGGTCAGACATACAGTAGAGAGTAAATGCAACTGAGTCACGTTGTTAAGCATAGATTAATAGATGAAGATAATATAAGTTATAAGAGCCAGTAGGTCAAGTCTAAGCTAAGAAACAATCTTTCATCATTGATAAGAAGTATCTGGCTATTACAAATAGTGCTGCTATGAACATAGTTGAACAAATGCTTTTGAAGTATGATAGGGCATCTCTTGGGTATATTCCCAAGAGTGGAATTACTGGGCCTGAGGTAGATTGACTTCCAGGTTCCTGAGAAACCGACAAACTGATTTCCACAGTGGCTGCACAAGTTTGCATTCCCACCAACAGTGGATGAGTGTTCCCCTTCCTCTACATCCAGAGACCCACATTGGAGCACTGGACTGAGCTCCCAAGGTCCAAATGAGGAGCAGAAGAAGGGAGAATATGAGCAAGGAAGTAAGGACCATGAGAGGTGGGACTGATCTAATGGGAGCTCACCAAGACCAGCTGGACTGGGACTGATGGAGCATGTGATCAAACCAGACTCTCTGAATGTGGCTGTCAATGAAGGCTGACTGAGAAGTCAAGGACATTGGCACTGGGTTTTTATTCAACTGCATAGATTGGCTTTTGGGAGTCCATTCTTTTTGGAGGGATGCCTCACTTAGCCTAAATATTAACGGGAGGGCCTTGGTCCTGTTGAAAAGTGATTGTCAGACTTTGTTGACTCCCCATGGGAAGCCTTACAAACTCTGGGGAGTCAATAGGGGTGGAGTGGGAGAAAGGTGGGGGGAGTTGGAGGAGAGAAGGGGGTGAGACTGGGATAGGTATGTAAAATGAGAAAAGACAGTTTTTAAAAAATAAATAAACTAATTTAATAATGAAAAAACCCACTTTCTTAGCAAACAGCTTTATACCTGACATAATTTCTAAGGAAATTCTATCAAACTATGGCTTGGATCTAGAGTGTTAAAACTGTGATCTAGGTAATGCAGACTAGTAGATTTGGCCTAAGAGGGGTCCTGACTCACTGGGCAGCATGCTTCCCTAAAGGAATTATAGGCCCATCCTCTCTTACTTCCTAGCTACAATTTAAGTGGGGGTTCCCAAGCATAATATGCAAAATCAATAAGGACATTCAAGCATTCAAGCATGACTAAATTCATTTTCTTGTTTGTTTTGGTTTGGTTGTGGTTTTTGTTGTTGCTTTTGCTCTTTGTTTGTCGGTTTGCTTTTGGGGTTTTGGAGACAAGATTTCTTTATAGCTTTGGAGCCTGTCCTAAAACGAACTCTAGTAGATCAGACTGGCATCGAACTCACGGAGATCTGCCTGCCTCTGCCTCCCAAGTTTAAAGATTAAAGCCGTGTGTCACCACCGTCCGGAGACTAAACCCCATTGTAAACGTTGTAACAGTAAGAAAGAACAAATTCATGCACTAATAAGAACTATTTCCAATATATATAGGTATTCTAAGAATATTTGACTCCAGCATATTTCTCCAAAGTAATTCATCAACCTGAAATTTAAATGAAAAAAATCTGTACATAGTTCAATAATATAAGCCAAGAAAAGACTCTGAGAACATGACTACCACTAGCAATGCATGCATCTTTCTCTATACCAGTGAGCTTTTAAGCTGAGTCAGTTTTTAGCCATCTACTAACAAAGGACTGCCCTGTATAGATATATTTTCTAACATATTTTACAATGTCCGCCTTGATATATATATAGAGATAGATAGATAGATAGATAGACAGACAGACAGACAGACAGATAGATAGATCTAAGTTAGCTAGATATGAACACAGAATTGTCAGATGACAATTGAAAAAATAAATTAATTTCACTAAGAAAAATCTTGTCTTCCTTTTTCCCGTGTGGTAGTCAAAAAGTATGTGAGGACCATTCTGCTTTGTTTTGCTCATTGGCGTGACTCATTTAGCATTCCCTACAAAGAACTGCTTTAAATATGGGAAACAGTCTTCAAGGAAAAGTCCTGTTGTGCTTGTTTAAAGAAACAGATAAGAATCATTTGTACTTAACAGAATTTATTTGCATATAAACAATTAAGGTGCTGGAGTTTTCCAATCTGCCATTCTCACACGAATAGCAACTGCTCACTCTGTGATCTTATTTACATTTTCTTGCTTCTTGTAGGATATGCATTGTCATGATACATCATGAAGTATTAACTTGGAAAAAACTGGAAGGAGGCAGGAAGAAGGAAGAAGCCCCAGGTGATGTAGTAATGTTTATCCACCACAACAGACCCTCTTTACCATCTAAATCCTAGTCACTAACATAAACATAATCATGAGTTATCATGAATCCATGAATCGATCTCTCAGAGAACGGTTGGCAGAACAGCACACATGAGAGAGTACTATAATATTTGGTGATTAAAAGAGGTTTAAGGAGTTGATATTGTTCTTCATTAATTTAAACCAATAGGTATTCCTACAAAACCTTTTTCTGTATAGGAGGTCTATACAGAAGAAATTCTTGCTTGCATTGAAAAGGAAATTGACTTGCATTTGAAAAGGAAGTCAAGATTGCGAGGGAGCAGCTAGAACTAAGAGCAAAGAATTTGATGAGGGCCTAAGCAAGAACTTTTATTTATTAGATTATTGGGCTTATTTCACAAAAGTAAGCACCATTTACCATAGGACTCATGACTTGTTGGGAGAATGGTTCCCTCCCCAAAAAGCCTCCTTCAAACTTTTTATTCTCATGTTTCGAAGGAAAATCTTTCTTCGAAAATGATTCACTGACACCCACATCATCATAGCTAAAGCTCTCATTACGGACTTGTAACTGTGCAGTTCTCTTGTTAAAATGCTTCAGGAGGACCTATTGAGTGAAACCTCTTAACATCTTCAGGATTTTCTTCAATTCATCTCCACCTTGCCTTTTACTGGCTTCCTGTGCCCGCACCTACTTGGCATTCAGGTTCCTGACAACCTAGTTTCAAAGATCTCCCAGCTCACCTACAAGCCTACCTTCATTCCCTGAGACTCTTCCCAAGCATGGAAGCATTACAAAGGATCATCCCACCCAACTCTGCACAAACCAAGCCCTTTTACCCGGTGTCTATTGGAAATCCCATCTGTGCACTCATTGTCTACCATCATATCACCACCCATATATCATATGGGTCCATCATCATGGGTCCACCCATATATCATATATCCCACCATCATATCACCTCCTTTGGTTATTTATTCCTTTGTTTCAGCCAGTTAAGGCCACAAGTAACTCCAACTTCAGAGTATTCTCACCTTCCAGGAAGAGACCATGATGTGTGTTAGTGGAATGAAAGGACAGTTATCTCCCTTCAATCAACTATTCATTAACTCACCAAGTATGTCCTGTATTAGGCTTCTAGTCTGGATTACAACCAGACTCGGAAAAGACAGGGTAAGTAAGATGAAGCATCTGTTCTGAACTAATAGCATAATCAAGAAACAAGACAAAGACTAGAAACTGGTTACAGTAAGACTGTAAACCATCAGTCCCAAACTAGTTTCAAACTTGATAATCCTTTTAGCATGAAAAACTGTACCAATTTTGGCCAGTATTATTCACATAATTTGCAGAGAGCTTCAAAGTCAACACTGTTCTTATATAGAAACTTCTTTAAAAGTGTGTATTTGTGTGTGTGTGTGTGTGTGTGTGTGAGAGAGAGAGAGAGAGAGAGAGAGAGAGAGAGAGAGAGAGAGAGATTAGTTTTATAGTAATCAAATATTTTTGGTTTTAACATAGGAAACTATCAAAGGGATTGACAATTATGAAAAGTTGTATTCAGTAACAATAACATTAAAAAGAGTGCTAAATAAATCAATTTGTAGCATCTAATGACTAAGATTTCTTTAATTGGACAGCAGTTGGAAAATGTTTGCAGTTATATATGTCAAGTTTTTTTAATTTTTCAGTTTACTCTTTTCTCATACAAAACTTCCTTAAAGAAGTTTCCCCTCACTTTTCTCATCCCAATATCTTTTCCTCCATCTCTCCTATCCCCAAGATCCTCTCCTCTTCTGTTTCTCTGTAGAAAAGAGCAGAGAGAAACTGGGAGTGGACGGAGCTTCATTCTCTCTCTCTTCTAAAGAGGTAGATCTCTGTCTCTCTCTTCCCATTTCTTCTCTCACCTCCTCTCTTTCCGCTTCTCCTTACCCTCCCAGTAAACTCCATACCCCCAACTCATCCTTTGAACTTTAAAAATATAAATCTAAAGAAATTAAGTAACAGATCTATTTAGATTGTTCACCTGGTCTTGGTTCAACTTTGGTATATGAAACTTATCTTAAAAAGTGTCCATTTCTTTTACATTTTCCAAGTTTGTGACATACAGGCTTTTGTAGTAAGATCTAATGATTGTCTGAATTTCCTCTGTGTCTGTGGTTGTGTCCCACTTTTCATTTCTGATTTTATTAATTTGCGTGTTCTCTCTCTGCCATTTGATTACTTTGGATAGGGGTTTGTCAATCTTGTTGATTTTTCTCCAAGACCCAGCATTTGTTTCATTGATTCTTTCGATTGTTTTCTGTGTTTCTATTTTGTTGATTTCAGCCCTCAGTTTGATTATTTCCAGTCTTCTACTCCTCCTGGGTGAGTCTGTTTCTTTTTTCTTTTCTAGAGCTTTCAGATGTGCTGTTAAGTCTCCAATGTGTGCTTTCTCCGTTTTCTTTAATTGGGCACTTAGTGCTATGAACTTTCCTCTTAGCACTGCTTTTATATTGTCCCATAGGTTTGAGTATGTTGTGTCTTTATTTTCATTAAATTCAAGGAAGACAATCTAAAGAGACCTGTTAGTCGTGAAGAATTGGAAGCTGTTATCAAAACCCCTCCTACCAAAAAAACCCAGGACTAGATGGTTTCAATGCAGAATTCTACCATAACTTCCAAGAAGAGCTAATACCTATACTCCTTAATGTATTTCACAATATAGAAACAGAAGAGTCATTGCCAAACTCTTTTTATGAAGCTAGTTACCCTGATACCAAAACCACACAAAGACACAACCAAGAAAGAGAATTACAGGCCAATCTCACTCATGAACATTGACATAAAAATTCTCAATAAAAAACTGGCAAACCAAATCCAAGAACACATTAGAAAAATTATCCATTATGATCAAGTAGGCTTCATCCCAGAGATGCAGGGCTGGTTCAACATATGCAAATCTATCAATGTAATCCATATTATAAATAATCTGAAAGAAAAAAAAGCCATATGGTCATTTCATTAGATGCTGAGAAAGCATTTGACAAAATTCAACACCCCTTTATGATAAAGGTGTTGGAGAGATTAGGGATTCAAGGTTCATACCTAAATATAATAAAAGCTATTTACAGCAAGCCAACAGAAACATCAAATTAAATGGAGAGAAACTCAAAGCCATTCCACTAAAATCAGGAACAGGACAAGGCTGTCCACTCTCTCCATACCTCTTCAATATAGTGCTTGAAGTTCTAGCAATAGCAATAAGACAGCATAAGGAGATCAAGGGGATTCAAATTGGAAATGAAAAAGTCAAACTTTCGTTATTTGCAGATGATATGATAGTGTACATAAGTGACCCCAAAAACTCTACAAAAGAACTCCTATAGCTGATAAATACCATTAGTAATGAGGCAGGATACAAGGTCAACTCCAAAAATCAGTTGACCTCCTATACAAAAAGGATAAAGAAGCAGAGAGGGAAATCAGAGAAGCATCACCTTTCATGAAGCCACAAATAGCAAAAACTATCTTGGGGTAACTCTAACCAAGGAAGTGAAAGATCTATTTGACAAGAGCTTTAAGTCTTTGAAGAAAGAAATTGAAGAGGATACCAGAAAATGGAAGGATCTCCCTTGCTCTTGGATTGGGAGGATCAACATAGTAAAAATGGCAATTCTACCAAGAGCAATCTATAGATTCAATGCAATCCTCATCAAAATCCCATCAAACTTCTTCACAGACCTTGAGAGAACAATAATAAACTTTACATGGAAAAACAAAAAACCCAGGATAGCCAAAACAATCTTATACAATAAGGGAACTTCTGGAGGCATTACCATCCCTGACTTCAAACTCTATTACAGAGCTACAGTATTGAAAACAGCTTGGTATTGGCATAAAAACAGAGAAGTTGACTTATGGAATCGAATAGAAGACCCGGATATTAACCCACAAACTTATGAACACCTGATTTTCGACAAAGGAGTGAAAACTATACAATGGAAGAAAGAAAGCATCTTTAACAAATAGTGGTGGCATAACTGGATGTCAACCTGTAGAAGAATGAAAGTAGATCCATATCTATCACCTTGCACAAAACTCAAGTCCAAATGAATTAAAGACCTCCGTATTAATCTGACCACATTGAACCTGATAGAAGAGAAAGTGGGAAGTAGTATACAAGACATGGGCACAGGAGACCACTTCCTAGGAAGAACCCTAGTAGCACAGACAATAAGAGCAATGACTAAATGGGACCTCCTTAAACTGAGAAGCTTCTGTAAAGCAAAGGACACTGTCAGTAAGACAAAAAGGCTACCCTCAGACTGGGAAAAGATCTTCACCAAACCCTCATCAGACAAAGGTCTGATCTCCAAAATATACAAAGAACTCAAGAAACTAGACACTAAAACTCTAGTTAACCCAATTAAAAAATGGGGTACTGAACTGAACAGAGAATTCCCAACAGAAGAACTTCAAATGGTCAAAAGACACTAAAGGTCATGCTCAACCTCCTTAGTGATAGGGGAAATGCAAATCAAAACAACTTTGTGATACCATCTTACACCTGTCAGAATAGCCAAACTCAAAAACACCAATGATAGCCTATGCTGGAGAGGATGTGGAATGAGGGGAACACTCATCTATTGTTGGTGGGAATGCAAACTTGTGCAGCCACTTTGCAAATCAGTGTGGCGGTTTCTCAGGAAACTGGGAGTCAATCTCCCTCAGGACCCAGCAATTCCACTCTTGGGAATATACCCAAGAGTTGCCCTATCATACTACAAAAGCATTTACAACTATATTCATAGCAGCACTATTTGTAATAGCCAGAACCTGGAAACAACCTAGGTGCCCCACAAAAGAGGAATGGATAAAGAAGATGTGGAACATATACACATTGGAGTTTTACTCAGCGGTAAAAAACAATGACATCTTGAATTTTGCATGCAAATGGATGGAAATAGAAAACGCTTTACTGAGTGAGGTAATCCAGATCCAAAAAGAGGAATATGGTATGTAGTCACTCATAAGTGGATTCTAGCCATAATTAAAGGTCTTTGAGCCTTTAATCGTGATCTTAGAGAAGCTAAATAAGAAGGTGAACCTAAAGAAAATCATATAGTTTTCCTCCTGGATATTGGAAGTAGACAAGATTGCCAGGCAAAACTTGGGTGCACAGGGGTATGGGGGATGGATGCAAGGGGAGATGGGTAGAGAGAAGGGAGAAGTGGAGGATTCAGGAAAGCTTGGTGGAATGAGATGGGTAGGATGGAGGAAGGATGGATATGGGAGCAGGGAAGTAAATATCTTAATTAAGGGAGCCATTTTAGGGTTTGCAAGAGACTTGATTCTAGAGGGTTTCCCAGGTACAAGGAGAGGTCCCTACATTGTTCCCTGGACAGCAGAGGAGAGGGTGCCTGAACTGGCCTTGTCCAATAGCCACAGTGATGAATTCTTGCATATCACCATAGAACCTTCATCTGGCGATGGATGGAGATAGAGACAGAGACCCACATTGGAGTACTGGACTTAGCTCCCAAGGGCCACAAAGGGAGCAGAAGGAGGGAGAACATGAGCAAGGAAGTCAGGACCACGAGGGGTGCGTTCACTCACTCAGATGGTGGGACTGATCTAATGGGAACTCAACAAGGCCAGGTGGACTGGGAGTGATGGAGCATGGGATCAAACTGGACACTCTGAATGTGGCTGGCAATGAAGTCTGACTGAGAAGCCAAGGACAAAGGCACTGGGTTTTGATTCTACTGCATGGACTGACTTTGTGGGAGCCTGGTTTGTTTGGATGCTCACCTTTATAGACCTGAATGGAGGGGGGGAAACCTTGGACTTCCCATGGGGCAGGGAACCCAGACTGCTCTTAGGACTAGAGAGGGAGGGGGAGGTAGAAAGGGGGAGGAAAAAGGGAGGCGGGGAGGAGGTGGAAATTTTTAATAAATAAATTAATTATTTAAAAAATAAAGAAATTAACAATGTAAACATGAGAAAATCAAAAAAAATGTGATCTAGAGCATAATGAATTTTACTTCTTCTCCAAAAGAAAATATCTGGTACTCATTTCATATTCTCAAGAACACCTTACCCAGGCAGGTAAACTAAGCATAACAAATGATGTGGAAAATATGTTTGACCAAGTTGAATGTCACTACTTAAGGGATTAGAACTCAACTATAAACTTGAAAATGTAAATTGTATTTAACCTTGAAAGCAACTTCAGTTAAGGTTTTTGATGTTTAAAAAAACATTATTACTTTAAACCATAGATGCTAGAATTCAAACTTTCACTAGACAGTGTCTCTTTGAATTCACTGTTATCATCAAACTATCTAACTGAGCATCATATGAAAGTAGGGTACTTGTGATTTAAACAAAAACAGATAACCCAGAATGTAAAATCACGATGTTTAGAAAGGGCCTAATAGGATTGTTATGTATAGAAAATGAGGTTTTTGTACAAAGAATATCATTAGAATAACAGTACTTGAAAAATGTCGTTGTATTTGCAAATAGGACTAGAGCCTTTTTAAAATTTATGACAGCATTAAAATTATCCATTTAATTATACAAAATGACTATAAAATAATAAATGTAAAAATATAACCCAGAAAAAATATTTTTATCTCCCTACGCCCCAAGACTAATGTTTAAGTGTACATATGCTAAATGTAAAGTTCAGTTTGAGTTAGAGAGAGCCTTGTGTGGAGAGATTGGCACAGTTCTTTCATAAGTAACAGTAAAATTGGCAATAAAGAGGTGTGATGGTCATTAAATAGTTAATGTCTATACATTGCTTTGAATTTTCTATAATAGATATATAATAAAGGCATCTATAAGAGAGGAATTTGATGGAAGTGTCTATTATTACATTACTGTGGTCTTTGCTATGCAATCATAACCTCTCCTCCAAAACAGAGCAACTTTAAAGTAATATTGGCTCACATACTACTTCTCTGCAAATCTGCTCCCAAATCCCTGTACTCATATAGATAGTTGCCTTGGAGACATCCTCTCATACCTTTTGCTAGTCAAAGTTTCAGAAGATGAGAGGAATACAACTTTAGTACTTTAAAATCATGTTTTGGTGAACAACGTGGGAAGAAGATTGAAAGTGAATACTAATTGATCTTTAAATATATCTGAATGCTAAATCAACTTTGGAAATCCTGGCATGTTTCAGTAAACCTAACATGCTAGAGAGAGATCTAGATAAAAAGATTGGCACCATTCCATTTACATATCTTCAAGTCATCGTGACTAAGCAGCTATTGAAAATTTGCCTCCCTCACTCTATTTTGCAACATTGAAACTTGAATCTCCAGATTTTTTTTTTCAGTATTTGGAAATCCACATTCAGAATCAATGTTTAATGGTTACTGGCACCGCTGCTCAGCAAATCAACAGATTGAATACAAAATAAATGAGCCACACAACCAGGAAGTTCCATGACGCTCTCTTATTTGGGACTTCTATAGTTTCTAAAATTATCAATTCTATTCAAATCTTCTGCTCTCTTGCAGTTAACTTCAGAGAGATTTTTGAGCTGCTTTGAGGAAATTCTGCTCGGTTTTGTATCCTTGTGGTCTGTCATTCCAAAGAAATAAAAATAGGCTGAACTGCTTTGCTTTGTTTTTCAGAAGTAAATATGCAGAGGGAAAAAAAGGGACTTTCCAAAGGTGTACTAAAATAAAATCCCTACATAAATAGATTCGCACCAAGAACATGTTTTACGTGGAGATAGAACTGGGACTCTTTGCTACTAATGAAGCTTATTTAATCCCATCCACTGAGTCCTGTTCCTTTAAACATTGTGTATTGAATGTGACAGTTGAAATGGGTTATATGGCTGTCTGAAGCTTAAACAGGCCCCCAACCGTGCTTGGTGGGAGAAGCTGATTTCCCACATGTAAATCTCCCTGCATTCAACAGTATGGTACATTTGAAGTCTCAATTTTCCTTGGCAACTAGAAATAGACATTAGGACAGCTTTCACAAAGGCCACTCAGTAAAAGCATGAGTTGTCAGAAACATGGAAGAGGGTTTGACTATGCACTGAAAAGAGTTTTGTCAAGGAAAGAGCAGAACAGTGAACTATGTAGGTTTAAGATAGGCCAAATGATATTTCACAAGCATCACTGTGCTCATTGTTAACAAACTTGGGCTGATTTCCTATTTGTTTGAACATCTACTGAGTATTGTCTGTGTGCCAAGAACTATTTAAAGCATGTACTGTATAAAATCATTGAATTCTTATAAAAAAGATACTTACACAGTAAGATTTCTGGAATGGTACTTTGCAGATGGCAAAAATAATCGTTAAAGAAACAAGAAAGAAAGAACCACGTGTGTTGTATTACAATTATTACTGCAGTGCCCTCAAGCAACAGACAAGCTGAGAACTTGAACTCAGATCCTCTGATCATGGTGCCACATTCCTGTAGCTCATATTCTTAAAACTCTCATTGATGAAACATCTCCGTAATCCCACATCTGGCCGAGATTTTGATGACTAGTAATGCCCCGTGAAAGTCTCCAGGAGCAAGTTCATTTAGACAAAACTTTCTGCTCGTGACAACATGTGACCAATGAAATCTGAAATCTTGCTTAAACGGAGGAAGATCTACTTCATTTAAGGACAAAATGTAGGCAGGGCCTGGTGATGCAGCATTCAGGAAGCAGAGGAAGCAGGCCTGTGTGAACTCCAGGAATGACCGGTTGACATAGTATATGCCAGGCCAGTCAAAGTGACATAGTGAGGCATTGTATAAAAATAAAAACTTAAAGGAAGCAATTGCTATTTCTCTTCAAATTGTTATTTTCAACATCTCCCCATGGTAGCACTATAAGAGGGGGAAAACTGGGCCAATGTTCTCAGTGGTATTCTTCTAAACAATATTGCTTGGCACAGTGCATATTCCTCTACTTGCAAAATGAGAAAAAACTATTTTCACTTTGCCTATAATAAAATCAGGGCCATTAACATTTAGTGTTTTCTGTGTTGACCCTAATGTAAAAATATTTTTCTTAAGCAGAGTTTTAAACAAGCATAACTATTTATGCATAAATACTTATCCTTAACAGTCTTTTAGTATTTTATCCCTGATGGTTACTGCAGGAAATGTCTATATGTCCCCGCCCCCTCTATCTGAGTGCAAACACACTGAATTCCCTTTGATGCATTAAACCCAGCATGAAAACCAGGTAATCACCAGACTATTGTGTAATGCTCTCCTATAAGTGTGACATGGCTGTTATCCCTCAGACTGTCACCATCATTGATAGTTATGATTATCTGAGGAAGAACTGTACAAAACACTGCTATTAACTTCCTGTCATGGAGGCGGGAAGGCACTCATGAGCCCCTGTCCCAAGGTGTTTATGAGAGCTAAAGAGCGTAAGGAGAGGGTCTCATAAGGCTCTCCCACTTTTATGGTTTAGAAAAGATTAAGAGTGATTGAGAAATGTTGGGGGAGAGAGTTCATGAAACTTGACTATCTTTATAAACAGTTAACAGCTGTGAGGAAAATTGAAGAATTTTTTCAGTGATATCTATGTCCATAAGTTTCTCAGGCTCTTCTAAGAAAATCTACCTAAACTCATTGACTTATCAAGTAAGACGTGAGGGAAACTATTTATCAGTTGGCTGTTGGGGACTTATCAGGGAAGAATAAACATTTGTTCATCAATCTACAAGAAGCTCCCACAGCAAAATGTCAAACCAATACTGCATTCTATAATGTATACAAGAGGTAGAACAATGAATCCCCTTCAGCAAGATGTCTAGCCCTATATCTGGTAATCTGCATGTATTCACCTTACCTGGCAAATCAGTGTACAGTTGGCTCATGTTATTGATGCTCAGATGGGGAGATTATTCAGGATAATCCCAGGGTTCCAAAGCAATAACAAGAGATCTTATAAGATAGTGAAGAAATTTAGAATAACACTAAAGTCCAAAGGGAGAGGATATACAGGTGGAAGCAGAGAATAGAGGGGGAATGAAGGACAGGATATTGATTGATTGCTTGCTTGCTTGATTGATTGATTGGCTGATTAAAAGAACACTGTCTTTATTGGATGAGAGGGGCTCAGGAATGCTCGACAGCCTTTGGAGAATGAAAAAGGTGAAGAAGAATATATTCTCCTTGAGAGAACCAGAATCAATTTGTAGTCATGATGAAAATTGATTATATCCAAGTGAAACCCATTTGGACTTATGACCCGATACTAAAAAATAATAAATTGAAAGTGTTTAAGGAAGTATTTTGTGGCATGTTTCAGCCACAGTAAGGAAGTACTATATTTGGAAAATATGTGTAGCATATGACATAGACTCATAACAAATACAAAGGGTAATTTTAAAAATGACTAATCACTGACTTTAGAACAAATTTCCTACTAGCCTTTCTTACCATCTATGTCAGCCTAATAAACTACTACTAGGCAATGAGATCTATAGAACATGAATCAGCTTTTCATAGCATAGGAACCACAGAACCACAGAGAACATTTATATTCTGACAAATTGAATAGAACTGCTATCCCCCTCATCACTTTATGGGTACCCATACGTTTTCCCGGGATACATGTGCCCCTGCCAGGTTACCTATAATCCTGACGATGACATGCAGGATCTGTGATCACTCTTAAAATGTCAGGCGATTGATTTCTAATATTTCTTCACCCTTCAACTTCAAAACCCTTTGTGCTGACTGGGGATGCAAAGGAATCTCTTGTCTCCCGTCTCAGCCCTTGACACACCCACTCCACATCTTTGCTCTGAACCATGCCTCCTTTTGTCTACTGCAATCTTCTTTGCTGTTGTGATCGGCTTCCTCTTTGACAATGCTAAAATAAAGCATCATATTTTTATCACTTTGGTGACAAGATTGCAAGCCTGATTAGAGCTCAAATCCTGTCAATGTGCCAACACAGTTGAAGTTCTTCAGTAACACAATTAAACATCTTTCTGAGAGATTATTCTGAAGTCCAAATTCAAGCACAACATTGAACTGATGGCTGTAGCTCACTTTTCGCCTCAGAGATTTTACCACCCACATGCTGAGGTGAATTTATAACAAGTCATTGAAAGGTTCTAATTACCATGATACAATGGAAGCAAATATATTCTTTTATACATTCATGATAGAATTTGAAAATTTAGGTTCGCTTTTATTTTCTCAGTGCTAGAACTTTAAACTACCCCACTACAGATAGAGAATCTATGTTTTAAGTTCAACTTATTTTCTTAAGAGAAAATATGTTGAGTTTAAGTTTATGTTTGAAATTTTCTTAGTATTTTCATTTGACTGAAGAGATGCCCCCAAATGATAATCAGATACGCACTGTAAAGAACTTTAAAACTGCCTTAGAAATAGCTTATTACTTAATATTAACCCATTTTAAGTTCTGAAATTCTAATTGTCATACAACATTATGAAAATGAATGAAGAAAGCGAATGTGTGTCAGGATACCCCACCAAAGATGTGCATATCTTTAGTTGCAATCATCTTGGAGTAACCGTGTATGCAGAAGCTAGACTTCACGAAACATCACAAATGAGTTATGGATGCAATACCCTTGGATCCTGAACTTTCCCAAATATTTTAGATTCAGTGTTTTATGGAAAAATGGGTGATAGTTGCTCAGTTAACTATAATATACAATGAAACATTCAAAAACTTAGTAGCCACACACAACTGAAGCTTTATTTCCCATCAATTGTGTGGGCCACGGGTTGTCTTTGTGCTAGTATTGCTAGGGCTTATCCTGGTCGCTTCATCTACTCGACAAATAACACAGGGCAATGGACTGGCATTGTCGCTGGATAGCTGCTCCTACATCTTAGTGTGACTCCATCTCCATATGGCTTCCTCACTCTTCCAAATGCTGCGACCCTTTCATACAGCTCTTTTCTTGTGCTGACCCCAACCATAAAATTATTTCATTGCTACTTCATAACTGTAATGTTGCTACTTTTATGAATTATAATTAAGTATCTGATATGTTCCCTTGAGGGATTGCGACCCCCAGGTTGAGAACCACTGCTCTAGTAGGATAAGGAAGTCTTTTCATAGTGGTGAGACAGCAGCTTCTCAGCAGTGCAAAGTGCAGCAGTTTGAAGTTTCTGTGAACAAACTCAGACTGACTGCAGGTTAGTCGCTGAATAATGCTGTAATCTTAGTCAAAGGGAGTCGCCAGTCAAGCTATGATTTACGGAAGCAGGAACTGATGCTTGTGAGTAGGATGAACTTACCACAGCTACGTTTGCACAAGCTACACAGTGTGTTTCACGCTTGCAAGGCAATGTTCCTTTTGGACAGTCCTGTTCCGAAAATTACTCTAAGAAAACGGAGAGCAAAGCCCAAATTCAGCAATGTCATTTCTCTCTGAATGAATCACTTTAATATTTTCTGCAGTATAGATATGAATACTTCTTTTAAAAGAACAAAGTACGTATACTGCTTTCATGCAGGTCAGATTTTACTGCAGACTGTGGCAAGGAGAACATTAAATAATTGATAATATTTTGAAACACAAACTGAATTATACTATAATATAACTGAAAATGAGAATATGGTATAGAAAAGATTGCTATCTTCCCTGTTAGAAATCTCCCCTGTAAATCATCAATCCTAAATCAGAAGAAGAATTTATTTGAACACATCAGTTACGTCATAGAGCTTAGTGAGAAGCAGACAGACACCAAAACTGCCATGGTGCCAACATCCACAGAGCACCAGGACTCACCTCACCCTAATGCAAGATTCAGAGGCAACTTTCTTAAGAGGGTGGCACAAAAGTAGCTTTTTACGGTGACTGTATTAAACAAGAATAATACAGTAGAGCAATTTCTAGTGTCAATTTTCAGTTACTTAATCTGCTTTACATAGGAGATTATAAATATATGTATGTATAAATACTAATATGCATGTATGAATATATTTACATGGATAATGCAGAAATATAATTCTAAATCTGAACCCAGTTTGAAGTGATTGAGACCGGAAATACTTCAGGTTTTTTTCAGATTTTTGCTATGTTTGCATGTGCAATAATGTGAAGTCCTAGGGTAAGGACACAAGACAAATCCTGAAGATCATTCACCTTTACTAGGCACCTCATACATGTAATATGAAATAATTGTGTGCAATGCATTAAAATGTTAATCTCTTTATAAGTACAACCAAGTTTTCATCCATGGAATCATAAGAAAATGTCACTGCGTTATTATTTTGGTGCTCAAAGTATTTGATACATGGAGAATTTCTGAGTTTGAGTGTTTTAGGTTAATATTCAACTTATAATAATGATGTGTGTCTGTGTTATAGAAAGTGAACTAGAAAATAGTATATATAACACAATTACAAATATTTAAACATGGATTAACATTTAATAGAAAAACTAATCAAGCTTAGGTCAAAGTTTTAATATTGGGATTCTTCTTATTTTTTCTATTTTTATATTGAAAGTAGATTCTTTTCTCATACATTATGTCCTGATTATAGCTTCCCCTCACTTTACACCTCTCAATTCCTCTTCACCCCAGCTCCCCTCCAGGTCTACTCCCTTTTTGTCTCTTAATAGAAAAGAACAGGCTTCCATGAGAAAACAACCAAACATGACAAAATAAAATATAGTAAGGTGAAACAAATCCATCATATTGAATCATACTGAAGTTAGATATGGCAACTCAAAAGGAAAGGAGTCCTAAGAGCTGGCATAAGCGTCAGAGACCCACTCATTTTCACAGTCAAATTCCCATAAAAAATATTCAGCTAATAGCTATAATATATACACAGAGGACTTGGTACAGACCCATGTAGGCCCTGTGTTTGGTGCTTCAATCTATGTGACTTCATATGTGCTTTGATTAATTAATTCAGAGGGGTATGTTTTCCTGGAGGGGACAGAGAACTCTGTTTTAATCTCTCTCTCTCTCTCTCTCTCTCTCTCTCTCTCTCTCTCTCTCTCTCTCTTTCTCTCTCTCTCTCTCTCAATTCTGAGCACTACATGATGCCACACACGGGCTGTATAATTCTAGGTCCTGGTTTGTGACTCCCTCTTCTGGTCTCCATAGGCAACAGACATGCACACGGTACATAGACATACATGCATATAAAAGACTAATACAAATAAATCGTTAAGGAAGAAAGTTTCTTATAGTTTCATGTACACTAAATATACATATTGACTTTAACGAAGTTTTCTAGATTATCTAATGAGATACTGTTAAAAATTCAATGCAGGAATCTTTTTAAAAGATCATATTAATCTGTTCTTTGTTTAAGTAGTATTATGAAAATAATTTATTGTGCGTTTTATTTTAAAAAGTATTCAAGGGAATGCACAGCAAGAAGAAACAGAATGAAAATTCTTTAGATGTTACTGATGTGTGATTTAGAGAAAACTTTCTTTATTTTACATTCCAATCACAGTTCTCCCCATCTGCTCCCACCTCCCCTTGCCTCCCCCAAACCACCTCCCATCCACTTCTCCCAGTGGGTAAGGGCTCCCATGGGGAATCATGGCAAAGTCTGGCACATTAAGTTCAGCAAAAAGAAACTATCTTAATATGCCTTAATAACAATAATGACAATGATGGTCACATTATTCAATACACCATGAGACAACTGTGTCACTATGTTAATTCATTATAGTTGAGGGGAACAAGATAGAGTTTCATTATTAATGTAACATGCAACTCATATTTTATACCTCATGTAGCTTTCTGTCAAGAAATCACCCAAGAGTCATGTGTGGATATCACGAAAAAAAAAATTCGTGTTTGTGGGCAATTGACACAATCTGAAATGCACATTTAGTATAATGTAGCAAGTAGCTCATGTTTTCTCCTATGCATTCTAATATCTGAGTTGTCTAAATGTTGCCCCTGGAATTCCCTCTGATAAAACTAGGTACTGATGGGTTTTAGGTTGATTTAGAAACCCTGTTATCTAGAAATGTTATTCAAGATTCTTGTACTCTGACCCAACTTGGAGTGATTTTTCTTTTGTATCATTCATTCACTCCTTCATTCATTCCTCGTGTCTTCATTAATTTATCAGCTTAAGTGATTTCCACAATATTGTAGCCACAGCATTACTTCTTCTTAATGTGCTTCTTAAATACTTCTATCATTCAGTGATAACAAAAAGCAAAAAACCTGAAGCTCATTTCACTCCTACATCGATGCAATTCCCTCAACCATTAAAGTAATTTAATCCCCATTAAATACAGAAGTTATTTCCGTCTAGTGTTTAATTTTTTAATCTTTTAAATTTGTGTAATAAAGTTGAACAACACCATTACTTATGAGACTAAAATGATCCATGTGTTCTCAAAATCTTTGTCACTCTGAAATACTCTAGAGTCATAACTAATAATGACTTCCAGTCAGGAGGGAAAGCATGGAGGAAATTATGGATTTCACTTGGAATTTAGAAAGCTTATTAATAGATATTCTTTATAAACAAGAAATGAACCAGCTGGTGCCCCTCTACAGGCAAGAACGTACAAATCTAATTTGCTTCTACCTGTCAATAATAGTGAAGTGGAGAACAGCAGTTAGCTCCATGAACTGTCTCCTAAGCCACTATTGAAAAATAACAATTAGGGCACTTTTGTTATAACTTATAAAACAAATGGAAATTGTGATTCTTGGTTTAACTAAATGAAAAATGTAAACTATTGTAAATGCATTTATTTCATCTCTAACCAGCTAACCCCAACATGATGGAACTATAACTGCCAATTAGAACATAAGTAGGAAACTTTGTTGCAAAGAAGGATAGCATTTTCCTGGTTACATGATATCAATATATTTGTTTTTCTATTTAAGATAATTATCTAATTAAAAAGGCCAACTGTAGAAATACACATCTCATCAACCTAGGATAAACCATCTGGGTAAATGCATGATGTTTTTTATTGAGTTCCAGTACCAAATCTTCTGAGGGTGTAAATGGTGCACTGTGTGTTAAGAGCTGTTAAGGTTCCAGGATTTAAATAAATCAGCTCTTATTCCTGGGTCTAAAACTTTGACAAATTCAGTTAGAACCTCATTAGAATTCTGCCTGGGCTTCTGCTCTGCAGTTTTCCCCTCACTCCCTGTAATGACAGAAACCCCTACAGGGTATCAGAGGGGATCTCTCTGCTCAGCTCTGAGCATGAGAAAGTTGGCAAAGGGCTGAGCTTCAGAAAGCCCGATAACAGATACCATACATTTCCCAGAAGAGTGTCAGGGATGACACAGGGAGCCTCATGGTATGATGTGTAAAAAATCCCTGCAAATTCAAGCTGCCCTAG
Source organism: Myodes glareolus (assembly GCF_982192425.1). NCBI lineage: Eukaryota > Metazoa > Chordata > Mammalia > Rodentia > Cricetidae > Myodes > Myodes glareolus. The sequence continues at coordinate 34,790,615 of NC_142048.1, read as the reverse complement.
TTGCCCCTTCAAACACATTCCTGGCAGATGTCGTCATTCCTTTCCACCTTGTCAGAGCTCACTCTAATTTGTTAGTGAGCAGATTGTATCAGAAATGAAAGTTCTCTTTAAAAGTTCCCTAACTAAAGGAGCAATCATTATTTTTCAGAAATGAGAAAATATACGTACGAGAGAATATGCTTCACTGAGGTGCATATCCACAACTGGCTAACTCCAAATTCCTCCTGTCAATAACACTCCCCCTCAAGACCACTCTAAACCCACACATAACACTTAGGAAAGAAATCATAATCAAAATTACAACCTCAATACAAATTTACTGCCTAAATTTGTAAATTTCTAAGTGTAATACTGTAGAAATTTCTAGACATTATTTTTCTTTGAGTCTGTATTGGCAACAATGAAGTTTGGCATCTCCACTTCCAAAATATTCTCGACTAAATCCACTTCATTAATACGTATAGGGAGGGGGACCTTGGTGCAGGTATGTTTGGGTGGGTGAATAAATACATGCATAGAAACTTATGTGTGGAGACCAGAGTGCAACCATATATATCATTCCTCAGGTGCTTTTTAGAACCTTTATGTTTGATACAAGGTCTCTGATTGGCCTGTAACTTTTCCAAGTAGACTAGCTGAGCAGCAAGCTTCCCATCTCTCTGTCTCTGGGATCACAAATGCACAGTGTCATACACATGTCTACTGTGATGCTGGAGACATAAACACTAGTCCTCAAATGTGGGAGGTAGCATAGCAGCTGCATCATTGTACCGATCCTATGTCCACTTTAAAGGGAATGAAACTATATATCCAACAAAGAGCTGTTCATGATTCAAGATTTCTTCACATTTACTCCTCTACAATCACAATTAGTCCTCACAACAACCGAGCGAGCTAGTAGAAAGAGCAGCATCATTTCTGTGTGAGGAAATTTTCTTAGAGAAACTTGTTTAAAGACACAGAGTTGCAGAACCCAAGTTGGAGGCCAAGACCAAACCTTTGTAAGTCAACTGAGTTCGTCTTTTTGGTCCTGTGTCTAGGCCTTCTGCCAGGAGTCATTCAGTGGTTCATAAGGCAACTATAGTTCCTTCTTTAGCTCATGGGAAAGATGTGTCCAGCCATTGTAGTTTCATAAATGATAAAAAACACATATTGCAGGTCATAATAATCTGTATTCTTTTTTTTTAAATTTTTGTTAACGTACTTGAAAATTCAGTTACATTGGGAACATTTTCCCAGCAGAGTCACTGTCATTATTTGTCCCAAAACTTCTCACTTTCTTCATTAGCCAAGAGCTATGTACCAACATGTCAAGACAAGTGACTCCACTTACATGCACTATATTCTAAAGGGTTGACTCATAAATATAGGTACATTATTTCTCTTTATGCATAATTAAAATAATTAAGAATATTTTCCCTAACTCATAGCTACTCCTACCGCCCCCCCCCCCCACACACACCATGAAAAATGATCCTCCTGCCTGTGGCATTCGACTTTATTTCACTTGCCTGGAACTGTGTGCTCCATCCCGTGATGTGAAATAATAATAATTTACTATAAGTATTTTTTATCAAAGTTTAAGAAAATGTATATTATGAAAAGTCCTAGACATTCTTTGGCCTTTTACTTCTGTTGTCACACGGGCAAAAAAAAGTCTGTGGAGATGAGACTTTTATTTGGCTTCTCAGTTATACCAATGCTAAGCTTAAGCTTAACAATGCCTTGATGGAACTGTGGTTGTATAATGTATATTGTTATTAGTCTCAGAGCAAATAAAATGCACTGGGCTGATGTAAAACAAGAGCTTGGCTTTATAGATTTAACTATAGAGCAAGAAGGACATTGATTCTTCATGCAAATGCCACAGGCTACTTTTACTTAAATTGGTTTTGTTTTTGCTAACTCAAGTGATTTTTTAATAGAGGAATTTGAGCTCCACATATGTCATATAGTTATTTTATTAAGTGATGGAAATAGTAAAAATAAAAAGTTGGAATGATTGAAGTGTCAAGGTTCTGTAGAACAACCATCAGGAAAGTCATAAAATATGTATAATTAGGATGAAATATTACATGCAAGGCGTGATTTAGGATCTATAATTTTCATTTTCATCAAAAGAAATATCCAAGAAATCACAATGATTTAAGAACAAGCAAAAGCAGTCTACTATAATTTTATAATGATTTGCCATAGAAACAGAATTCAAATGATATTTACTTTATATACAGTTTTGGTATCAAAACTTAAGTATATGTTGTTATTAAAACACTTTGGTCTTCCACCCTCCCTTGTTCCCCCCCATGCTCCCAATGTTGTCAGGTGATAATGTCTATTACCAGGTGATTCTATAAATGTTTTTCTTTGTGTTCACCTTATTACTTAGCTTTTTTAGGATCACGACCTACAGGCTCAGTGTTCTTTGTATATAGCTAGTACCCACTTATGAGTGAGCACATACCATATTCATCTTTTTGAGTCTAGGTTGTCTCACTCAGGATAGTGTTTTCTAATTCCATCCATTTGCATGCAAAATTAAAGATGTTATTTTTTTTAACCACTGAGTAGTACTCTAATGTGTAAATGTGCCACATTTTCTTTATTCATTCTTCAGTTGAGGGGCATCTAGTTTGTTTCTAGGTTCTGGCTATTTCAAATAATGCTGCTATGAACATAGATGAACAAATACCTTTGTAGTATGATTGAGCATCTTTTGAGTAGATGCCCAAGAGTGGTATTTCTGGATCCTGAGGTAGGTTGTTTCCAATTTTCTGAGAAACCGCCATACAGATTTCCAAAGTGGTTGTACAAGTTTGCATTTTCAACACCAATGGATGAGTGTTCCCCTTTGTCCACATTCTCTCTGGCATAAACTATCATTGGTGTTTTTAATCTTAGCCATTCTGACAGGTGTAAGGCAGTATCTCAGAGTTGTTTTCATTTGCATTTCCCTGATGGCTAAGGATGTTGAACATTTTCTTAAGTATCTTTTGGTCATTTGAGATTCTTCTGTTGAGAATTCTCTGTTCAGTCCTGTACTCCATTTTTAGTTGGATTGTTTAGAGGGTGGAAGGGGAAGAGGAGGGATAAAGGAGAAGAATGAGGCAAACTTGACAAGATGGAGGAAAGACAGAGATGAGAGCAAGGAAAGATATATCTTGATTGAGGGAGTCATTATAGTGTTAGCAGAAACCTGGCTCTAGACAAATTTTCAGGAATCCACAAGGATGACCCCAGCTAAGACTGTAAACCACAGCGGGGAGGGGGGGTGATCTTGATTTGTCCTGTAGCCAGACTGATGAATATCTTAAATTTCACCATAGAACCTTTCATTCAGATGGAAACAGAGGCAGAGACCTACTTCAGAGCACTGGACTGAGCTCCCAAAGTCCAGTTGAAGAGTGGGAGGAATGAGAATATGAGCAAAGAGGTCAAGACCATGATGGGTTCACCCACTGAAACAGTCTACGTGAGCTAATGGGATCTCACCTCTCCAGCCAGACTGGGAAGGAAACATGACTAGGACCAAACTAGTCTCTGTGAATTTGGTTGACAGTTACATGGCAGGGACAGAATGAGGGACTATTGACAGTGGCACCGGAATTTATCCCTACTGCATACAGTGGCTTTTGGGTAACTTATTCTCTTTGTATGTATACCTTGCTCAAACTAGATATAGGTGGGAGGGCCTTGGATCTTCCACAAGCAATATACCTTATCCTCTCTGAGGATTGGACGGGAGTGGAGTGCAAGGATGGATGGAGGGAATAGGAGAGGAGGAGGGAGTTGGAACCTGGATTGGTATTTTTTAAAAATCTAATAAGTTAAAATATAAAAATAAAAAACCCTTTGGGCATATAATCGCTACTATTTATTGTTATATTTCTCATTTTATTTTTACTTTTACTTTGCATTTATTATACATAAAAAGGGGAAATATAGTGACCAGGATTATTAATTTCTCAGATCATGATCACTCTAAGCCATTGTTTATATCACATTTAAACTCCTCTGCTTCTAATCACCCTATGTCTTTTTTGTTCTTAAAGATTACTAGAGAAAAGCCTGAAAAGACTGTAACTTATGGATAGAACATTTATTCAGCACATTCAAAGTTCACACTGAGGCTCCAGAATAGAAACAACAAGAAAAAGTTTGGAACATTAGAAAGTTTACCAGATTAATAATGTCTTATAGTTATGTGGACTTCAACCACTAGATAGAGTTCATAACATATGAATTTAAAAAGCAAAGGGGATAATTTTTTTTTCCTACAGAAGATTCAAATAGCAGGCTTTTCAGAAGTGAGAACTGGGCTCCACCCAATTCTCTGACTGGCTGAGTTGGTTGTTAGCAGAAGGAGGGGGATTCTTGGAAGGATGACAACAGAGGCATCAACATTTCACAAAAGTGGTGGTTGATCCCATTACACTGGAGCAGAGGGTCCTTTTAAGAAGAAAAGTAAGAATAGGATGGTAGACTGCTCTTACATCAGGGAGAGCCTAATGAGTCACTAAAGAGAACTCTTTCTGATATTAGAGGCAGCTAAGATTTTATTTATGAAGGCATAATGAGAGTGGTACTTTAGAAATAAGTATTTGTCTTTGATATAAGGAAAGAATAAAAATTAGAATGAAAACTAGAAAAAAGATATCACCTAATACCTTTCTGCAATAAAACAAACATCTAATATGAACTTAAAAAGGAGCTTAAGAAGACAGATAGAATGAGAGACTAAGGCTGTCTTTGGGCCTTTAAAGTGTGAGAATGTTAAAGCTACTAAACACATTAGTCAAGAAGGTAAGTGGTGAGTGGTCTTCATACACCAGTTTTCTAGTATTTTATAGTGAATTTTTATACCTACGATCATCAGGGTTATATTTTGTGAAGTTTTTTGTTATTGCTCTTGTTATATCTTAGTATTGGCATTAGAGTAATGCTGGTTTCATAGGAGGAGTTCTGGAATATTTTGTCTATTTATATTTTTTAAACTATCTTTTTTAAAAAAAACTACTAGTTCTACCTGGGTGGGGGTGATTCACACCTTTAATCCCAGCACTTGGGAGGCAGAGGCGCAAGTATCTCTGTGAGTTCAAGGTCAACACGGTCTACTGAGTGAGTTCCAAGACAGCCAGGTTGTTACACACACACACACACATACACACACACACACACACACACACACACACCCTGTTTCGAAAAACCAAAAATAAATAAACCAACAAACAAATAGATTAATGAATAAATAAATAAATAAATAAATTTTAAAAATAAAAAATAATATAAGTAAACACTAGTTCTACATCTTCTTTGAAAAGCCGAGGAAACTCTGCTGTGTGGTCGCTGGCACTTTGGCTTTTATTTTTTAACTGGAAGGTTTCTTATTGCTTTCTCAATCGCCATACCTATTAGAGTCTAAGTTGTTGATCACTGTTTGAGCTCACTGGTTTGGCTGAATCTAGAAATTCATCTATTTCTTTAAGTTTTCCCAACTTTGAGGAGTACAAGTTTTTAAAGCATTTCCCTATAGTAGTTCGAATTTCTTTGATGTCTTTTCTAATTTTTCTGTTTATTCCTTAGTCTGTTGTTTGGGATCATGCTTTCCTTTCTCTCTGTTAGTTGAGCAATGAGTCTATCTTTTTTATGTTCTCTAAAAACTACTTCTTATATTCTCTGTTTCTTTGTACTATTTGCTTTGTCTCTGCTTCATTAATTTCTCTTCTGATTTTATTATTTCTTAAATCTTCTGAATTTAGGTTTATTCATATTTTTCCAAATGCTTGAATTACCTCTTTAAATAACTTATGCTTTTTCTTATTATTAATTATGATTATTAATTTTCTTATTATTAATATGGGTAATTAGAGCTATAAATTTCCATTATGTGTGTGTGTGTGCTTTTTAATAAGTCTCAGAGGTTTCATTGTGTTTCATTTTCATGTAGGCCCATGACTTTCTTATTTGTCTCTTGAATTCCTTTATGACACATTCAGTAATGAGTTACTGAATCCCAATGATTCATTGCACTTACTATAGACTTGTTTGTTGTTGATTTTCTGTTAATTGCAAAATGGTCAGATAGGATATGTGGAATATTTCAAATTTTCTGAATTTGGTAAGATTCATTTTGTGTCCCTGGATTTGGTCTATTCCATAGACTTCTGAGAAGACTGTGTAGTCCTTTGTGTTAGTGTGGAATATTCTTTAGATGTAGATATCTATAAAGTTCATTTGTAGTAGAACAATAATTCTAATTTTTTCTGTTCAATCTTTGTACCACTTTACTGTAAAAACTATGGTACTGAAATTACCTGATATTTTTGGGTTGTCGGAACCTGTGTTATTAATTCCAGTAGTACACTTTTCATGAACTTCAGTATACTAGATTTTCTTACTCATATGTTTAGCATTGCAAATATTTTTTCGTTAACTCTTGTAATCTGCAAAGAATGTCACGCCCACTTGCTTACTGGTAGTAATTATTTAGAATGTTTTTTTACATCTTTTCACTTTAATGTGGTGCCTATATTTAAAGCTAAGATGAGTTTCTTGTAGAAAGCCGCTAGATGGGACTTCATTTCTTGATCCGTTCATAGTCTTTGTTTTTTGATTGGGGTTTGAGATAAATTTAATATTTGATATTATTGAAATAACTTAAAATTTAAAGATATTATTGAGAAATGTCTATTGATTGCAGTCATTTTATTTTTGTTTGTTAGTTGGTTTGTTTGTATAATTGGTTGGTGGGGATTTTTATTTGGTTTGTTTTGACTTTTGTCCACCGGTCATGTTCCTGCTCATTCTTTTTCTTTCATCAATTATAACTTCATTTTCTTTTCTTTCTAGGCTCTTGGTTGTGTTTATCCATCTTCAGTCACAAGTATTGATTCTAATATTCTACTTAGGATTGTTTTAGTCGACATGAATTTTTAGGCTGTTTGCATCATGGATCAATTTTCTTTCTACTCCAAATATTTCAGATCATTTTCTGGGTATAGTGGGCTAAGTTGACAACTGCGGTATCTTAGAAATTGACATATATTGTTTCTGGTACTTTCACAGTTTTCATTAGAAATCAGCTGTTATTCTGATGTGTTTTTTTACATGTGATTTGTATTTTATCTCTTGCAGATTTCCTTCTCTTTCCTTGTTCTGTATACTTCGCATTTTAACTTTGATGTTCCAAGTGGAGACCACAGGTAGAAGAATGAAATTTAGAGTTATCACTCCACACCCAAAAATTCCAATATCAATATCTCAATTTAAAGCCTGCAGTACTAAAACTTTGAAGAAACCACAGATAGACCTATTAAGAGATACAATGAGGAAAGGAATTTATAAATATGTCTCTATTTGCCCAGAAATTAGGACTCACAACTGACAACAATGGAGCCCCCAGGTTTAGGAAAAGACCAAGACTCAAAAGAATAGGCAGAGCATGATAGAGCAGGAAAGTCAACACCTTCTTATGGGCTCTGTGTGTGCACAAATGTGTGCACTCAAACATACACAGAAGTTCATGAGTGTACATGGATACATACACACACACTCAGAGAGAGAGAGAGAGAGAGAGAGAGAGAGAGATTAATAAAATTAAGTGACCTAAATAAATTGTTCTAAGTCATAAAGTTACAGTCAGGCAATAATTATATAAGGGTCATTTTTATTCTTCAATTTCTATGTGGCCACCCAATAAGTGTTAGACACCATTCATAACATAAAGAAAACCATGGCTATACTCTTACCCGAAAGGTAAGCTTTATCTCCCCTTACCATAAGAAATTCGTATGTATTGCAATTAGCTAATTACAATAGTTTCTCTAAGCAAATTAAGTCATGGTTGTATTTTTAGGCCTTTAAGGTATAAGCTAAAGATAGAAAGAATACAAACAAAATATTTCCTTTAAGAATTGCACAAACACATGTTCATATGTTATAGAAAAATTCAGATTTTTCTCCACAGAAACAATTGAAAATATTCAAATAAAATATTTATTTTCTATTTGTAAAAAAATATTTTCCACTAGAAACACTTTATTATTTAGCACAATAATAATTATATAACAATCTATTATAATTCCTCCCTACTCTGTTACTATTAGCTATCACAGATAGAAATACAAATCTCAATTTCTAAGAATTCTTAAATGTCATATTGCTACATAAACATAAATTTTATACAATACAGAAATGTCTCATTTGAATACATAATTAATTTTCAAATTATTAGTATAATGAAAAGTGAGAGTAGCATGACATTAATTGCATAATTTCTCTATTCTACACACCTTGAGAAGACCGTCAACCCATAGTTTATGATTACTAGAAGTCTTTACTAAAAGGAGAGGAACATTTTCTTATTTCCCATGCTAGCAAGTATTTATTGACAAAGAAGACTAATTAAGCATTACAGATTTAGATGTTTTTAACAAAGCAGTAGTGTGCTCCTTTTGTAGAGTCAGTTATACTGTGACTCAGAAGAATCCAGTTTTAAACTCACTTGCTACAAGTGTGTTATTTGGAAAGATGCCCATGTTTAATTCCTCTGACTTCTGGAAGCTCTACCACATTCACTTTAGTCTTTTATACTTCATTTAGTTTCTCCCTGTTGTTGATTTCATTCTTATTTGAGAAGTTCACACCTGCATGTAATGTGTTTCCATTAAAATCTACCCCCATTCCATTCCCTTCAGTTCCTCCCCCTTTTCTCCTACCGCCCTTCCTCCTTCCTAACTTCATTTCTTCTCTCTTTTCTTTAAAAAAGCCACTGATTTCACTTAACACTGTAATATATGCATGGCTGTATGTCCCTGTTGGAGCACTGAGAGCTTTTCAGAGACTTCATTTTGAAGAACATTTACCCCACCCCCAGCAGCTATTAATTACCAATAACTTCTCAGCAAGAAGTGGGCCTCCCTGGGCTCCTCCTCCTTCCAGAATGGAATTGTGGCTGGTTTGATTTCAGGCAGGTCTTCTACATGCAGTCCTAGCAATTATGAGTTAATTCCCAATTTATCATACCAAGTGATATCAGGTGACATATATATTGTCTACCTTTCAAAGGAAAACTGAAACACTGAAACTGGCATTAAAATCATCCTCAGAGAGTAAATCAAGTGAAGAATTGGACACAAATGCAGTTAGTTCTTTTTCCTAAATTCTAAAGTAATTATTATAAAACAAACGGGAGTTATGATTTTTATTTTTTTATAAAGGGGCATGCAAAATAATAGCGTCAAGAACATATACTTTAGCCAAGCTATCTTTTATTTAAATCATTTCAGAAGCTGCTTTACAGGAAATTTCATAATCCCAATACCATTTCTTTCATTAAATGTTTTGGATGTTAATACTTATTGAGGTTTATTTGACTGTTTTAATTTTAACTCAACCAACTTTAATGTGTCTGTGAGTATAAGTCATTTAAATAATGTCTAGTATATTAGCTAATCAAAATTAAATTTGAAATCCAAAACCTCTGTGCAGCTCCTAATTGCTTCTTAGGTTTTGCCAGAATATTTTCTCATGCCAGACATGCACGTCTCTCAATGCAATCTCACCCTGGTTCCCTGCATAGTAAGGAGCTCACATTATAATTTATCTTCCTAAGGGAGGAATATTCCTTGTAGAGGTCATATTTAAGAAACATCAGACATGAATTTTGAACACTTTGACTTCACTTCCCCTTTCCAAGATAATTGCCCACGCAGGCTGCTGAAGGAGCAATTTTAAGGATATAATCTGGCAATCGGTCTTCAGAGATGCTACAAGCAAATGAAAACAGCAGACTCAATAAGAAAGGAAGAGCAGGTGTTCCTTCAATTAGAAGGAAAAGAGAAGTTTCAGATAATGAGACTATGATGAAAACTAGTGGAGGATACAACATATAAAACACAATGTTGAGCTTGATTCTCTTCCCACATGCTCATCTGCATGTGTCTTTAATTAAATGAGCAAGTTAGTTTGCATCTTTTAACATTCAATCTCCAAACAAGTCCCTCTTTTCATCTTTAAGTAATGACAATGTAGATTGCTGAATATGTAAAACACTATAAGAAATTAGTTTACAAGACTCTTACTTAACTCAAGTGGATTGTAGCATCTCGTGGCTATTAAAGTCACAATAAACATCACCTTTGCTCTTTAAACATGGATAGGTGAATGCTATGCTTCTGTATTATATTATGCAGACTTTGTGAAAGTACGCCTACACAGATTGCCTGTGTTTTCTTTTACGCTAATATGCATGGATATGGTATCCCCAAGAAGAAAGTTGATTAATGCCCCAGAAAAATAAAACAACTAGATTCTCAATGAACTATTTATTATAGTGACTGCTGTGTTGTTTGAGGAGAAGCCTGGATGTCAGATTTCTGAATCACCTGTACAACTAATGACATCAGGGTGTTTAAGGCCAATGGACATGAGACTAGTGAGAACGTTGTCATATTTTATTTTGTTAAGGAAAGTGATGGTTTCCCTTTTTTAAGGAAATAGAAGCTACTGTAGTCTAAATAATAAAACTTCAATAAGTAATAGAAATAGAACTAAAACTTCACTACAGCAAGCTGACTACTGTGCTAAATCCTGACCAGTCTGAGGGTGCGAAGGGAGACGTCTGTCACTCATTAGAAAGCCATGTGTACCTTCACTAGCAATACATAAATGAAGCTCATTTTTTAAAGGAAAAAAGTTTTGAGTCATCTCTGTGTAAATTAAAGGAGTGATGGAATAGTACAAACTGTAATCCAGTGATAGAAATGTTAATTTTCCTTCCTTCTACTTCAGTGTCAAGAAAGTATATTCGCCAGTGCCCTGAGCCTTCCTCATCAGAGCACTCTTCTGTCCTTGCTAGTTCAGGTAAGATTTTCATGATGTAACAGCAGATGTCAAGAATAACACATCTACTATACTATACTATTCTATACTATACTATACTATACTATACTATACTATACCATACTATGATTTCGTTCTCTGTTACTGTGGATGAACAAGAGGGCATTTCCATTTTGAAGAAAATGTACTTTTATCTGCTAATTTAGTTTATTCCAAAATAACTTCAAAGCTAAGAATAACAGATAGTACCATATAGATTCTGTAAAAAACATACTGAATTTCCAGAAAATTATCAAGAGGATTATATTCATATCCCTGCTCTTAACAACTCACCGTTAAAAAATAAATAGAAAGGATTTGGTTGCATTCCTTCAGAATGTCAAGTACCTTTAAACAAGTACTAACACAAGATAAGTTCACCTTAGTCAGAACTGCAGTAGAAACAGTTACCAGCAGCCAGAATGATAAAACTGAGAGAAAACAAAACCACAACTTCTTGCTTTGTTTCTTTTCTATCCTGATATAATAAAGGTGAAGAAAGATTTTTGGCTACAATTACAGCTAAATATGGAATCAAGGTAAGAGAAATTGCACAGGAAAGATTCCTACTGGTAAGTTAAAAATATTTGGTTGGGAGAGTGGCACAGATTGATTCTGTCAACTTTTCAGACATCATGTCTTGCTTCTGTATTTACATTTTCCCAAAATCAGCAGGTTAAGAAAAATTGATCAGTGTAGTAGCTGGCATATTTTACTACAAAGTAGATACGGAAATTATACTAACTAAATTACCATTTATTTTTTAAATTTCAGTGATAATTTTCATTTGAGTTCCATAACCAAAAACAGGACTTAGCAATACAAACTCTACCAACTTGGTTCCTGTCTCAAATCTCAGACTGGACCAACGAGCAAGACACACCAAGACCTAGGCCAACTCTTTAAGTTTTTGTTTGTTTGTTTGTTTTCAGGAATTATTTTCCACTAAGAGTTTTTAAATGTAAGCACACATAACACAATTTGTCTGCTTTGGCAAACCAAAAGATAAACTTCTCTTACATAATCTCCATAGGCAAAGCAAAGCTGTTAGCAATAAAACTTATGAAGCAAAGGCTCTATGAATTGCAAAAAGATACATGTACAGCCAACAGACAGAATTAGTTTTAATTTGGTAAATATACACACAACAAATTCCATGATGCTGCAATGTAGGAAACACCTTGGGAGGTAGGCACAGGAAGAAAAGGATGTCAAGATTGTCTTTGGCTACAGAGTAAGTTCAAGGTCAGCCTGGACAACATTAGATCCTGTCACAAAGTTCATAAAGAAATAAGCAAAAACCACTGAAAAATATAACTCGTTGTCATGCCATATAAAAATATTTTAATACAAGGTCCTTTTATACTCAGAGTTCTCTTTATCCGTGGGTTGAGAATTTTATTTTTAGTATGCAACTTTTCTTAAGTTCCTTGTGAAAGACATAAAAATTTAAAATATTTCCTGCTCTTGGGCTGTTTTCCTCCTATTGGGTTGCCTCTATCTGAGTGAGTGTTTTTACCTTATCTCATTTGTATCTTGTTTTGTACTGCTTTGCTGTTAGCTCTTGGAAACCTGCTCTTTTCTAAAGAGGAAATAGAGGGAGAGCAGATCTGGGAGAGGGGGGAGATTGGTGGTGGAAGGGGTGGTGGGAGAAGTGGAGGGAAACTGTGGTCAGGTTGTGTGTGAGAGAATTACCTATTTTCAATTAAAAAATAACATATCTCAAAAACTAACATTTCTAAAAGAATTCATATAAAAATTATTTGAGAGCTGTATATGGTAAAGCAGATTATGTGCCCTATTAGAAATAAATAAAATACCAAATGTGAGACTAGTTGAGCACAAAAGTAGTTAAACTTGGTGAGATGTGAAATTAGATTTTAATGCATGCAAAACACATTCCAATGCATATTTTTAGGGGGAAGCTGATTGACTTTTCTTGGTGTTTAAAATTAAAAGCTGCCTTTAGGCAGTTAAGAACCTTTGGAGAGTATTTGATGTTGCTAAACTCAAGCACTTAGATTTAGTCCTACCACGGAGCTGTGCAAAGACCAAAGTCTCATCCTGGGACACATTTCAGGGTGGCTATGTGCCAGTTCTGTCCCACAGAGCAAGTTCATCAAATTCTCTTCCCAGGTGAACCTACCTCCATATACTATGGGAAATGTGTTGACCTTTTCTATACCCTGTTCAGGTTTTACTCATCCTCCTTGGCCCTCTTGGAACAACCACTAACGATAATAATGGAGTAATAACTACTACATGGCTAAATGGTTCTGTGCTAAACGTTGATGACTACAGCCAATAACTATCTTCTTATGGTCCTGTAATCTACATGGAGAAGGTATAATTGTTAGTATCAATTTACCCTTTGAAGTAAATGACATTTAGAAATGCTAACTATCACATCAAAAGTCACACGGCTCAAAAGGGGAGTCTGCAATAAACTCATGTCTATGTAGCTCTAAAATCGAATAAAAATAAAGAAGCCTTATAATTGGAATCTCAAAAGCTGCATTACTTTTCCCTGTCAATAGGTAGATGACACCTCATTTTGTTCTCAAGTTCTTTATGAGTTAAAAGAAGTTTTTAAAAATCCCTATGCTGAAATTACACTTTACTCAATAACCATGTATTGAATGCTTTAATACAAGATACTTGTCTAGGTAGGAGAATATCAGCATAATATATAATAGTCATTGCTCACTACTTATATTCACTTTTTCAGTGTTTAAGAGTCTATGGATTTTACTCAAAGATCATATTTATGGATTATTGTCATGATATGTCTTTTTATAAATTTCACTTTTATGGATTAAGACAGTTCGCTTTGAGCAGTTCTTTAGAGCCACGGAATCATGTAATTTGAAGGAAATACAAACTAACAATCTTGATTGTATGACCTAGGTTAAATATATTGTTTAACAGCACAACGCACTGACTCTGGTGCTTTGTGTATGGAGTTCCAGCTGTAGACTCTGCTTTCAGATGCTATCGCTTATTTCGTATAATTTACTTGTCCAGAATAATAAATGCCAAATTCAATCATGGTCATCTGGGAAGGACATGCTTTGCTTTCCATGACTCTCAGACTATGGTGGGATTTAATTTCAGGATGTTGTGTCTTTATTCATATCACATTAAGTGTCTTATGAAAGAGCGCCAGTATTATGAGGAACCAGAGTAGGTCACTGATTGATATGAATGCTGAATCGTATCAGCCTCATCTAAATGAATGTTGAATGAAACAAGAGGTTTAACCGAGAAGAAATCTGTGCAGGACATACAGGCTATTTGCATTACATATTTGTATTGATATCAGAATGACTTTGTGTAGGAGAAAAACACAATAAGGTCAGTATTGGAAAGCAATTTTCATCCAAGGTAATTAACTCAACAAATACTCATCAAATGTAAACTATTTCAAATACATTTTAGCTTCCAAGATGAATTTTTTTTTCAAGTGTAAACTTAATATAACCAGGCAGTGGTGGCAAGAGGATTTCTGTGAGTTTGAGGCCAGCCTGGTCTACAAGAGCTGGTTCCAAGACAGGCTCCAAAGCTACAAAGAAACCCTGTCTCAAAAAAAATTCAAGTGTAAAATTAGTCCAGGTTAGTTTGAAAATGACAATATAAGCAAAAGTTTTTTGACTGTTAATTGCATGTCTATGCAATATCATTGTAACAATTGATACAGAAAGACCTTAAGATCACTTAAAGACCAAATAACAAGCAAGTACTTTAAAATATATTTAGCAATCAAAATCACATGACTCAGTATCTAAATGATATGCTAAACCCAGAAGTTTTTGAGAAATTAGCATATGTAAAAGTGGCATTTCCAAAGTAATGAGGGAAGATAAAATGAATCAAATAGAGGAGATGAATTTTATCAAAATATAGTATAAGCACATATAGAAACATAGTTAACCCCTTTATATAATTAATATATAGTAATAAAATTCAATTGGTCCACTTTATAGTTTGTTTAGATAAATTGGTACTAATATACATACAGTCCCACTCCAATCTGTCTGCTATCTAGTTCTCTTACGTTAAGTGTAAGGATGACACATAAAATAGCAAGCATATTTTCCTTAACACTGGTCTTCTACTGGAGTGGCTAATTGGACCAACAGGAGAGAGAATATAGAGACATCAGAGCTTCAGGCCATAGGAAATAGAATGATTCTATTCCTAAGACTAATCCTCTGGGCAATTTTTATCATAACAAAAGTCAAGTCCTAAGCATTTAGTTTCTGAAATATACAGACACAACTAGAGTAGTAGGTCTTAGAAAAGGTAATAAACATTTTAGATAGCTATTGTATTTTCTCCAGGAATTCAAAGTCAATGTTTGTGTTTGTATATGTTTGTGTATGTGTCCTTGTGTGTATGTATATGCGTGTATGTGTTTTGTGGATTAGTCTGTATGTGAATGTGTATAAATAAGTTACAAAAAGAAGCATTATTCTATGAAAGAAAAGCAGCGGTTTTTAACCAACAATTAAAAGCAATGATGCCATAAAGAAAAGACAGGTAAAGTTGATCATTGCTGGTGTTCAATTTCAGTTGCAAATGACTAGATCTTAATAAGCATGTAGTACAAGAACCCTCCAATCTAAAATAATTATGGAAATTTGAGTCAGTTGGGGAACCTGTTTTCCCTCTGAAGGCAAGATATTATAGAATCCTAACTATACCACCACATGACTTACTTTCCATTTTATAAACACGGAGCATATACCTTACAATACCTAAAATTCTCCTAGCCTGTGGCTAATATAAAATTGAATTGAAACAGGATTACTTGTTTTTAATTTCAAAAAACAGACGCACAGGTTTGGACTCTAGAAAATAATTTCAATGAAGGCCATGTGTTACAAAAACAAAACAAAATTCTAAAATTCTGCTATGTAACAGGACATTTGCAATAAGAAAATTCACAGCCACAAAAATAATTTCTACAATGTCTTGGCGTACAATACTTCATAACTTGGACACAGAAACTCAAAGAGGAATTTTTTCCACCTGCCCAAAAACAACTTCTTGTGCCATCACCCAATGGTAATGAGCTACAAAAAAGCCTGGATATAAGTAACTAATCATTACTCATTGGCAGTAGGTACTATGTATGCCTCATTTAACTCATCTGTTGGACTAGGTAACGAGCAAACCAAAGACCAAGCTGAAAGGAATAATATTCTTTCCCACAATAAAAACTCCACTCTTCCATTAATTACTTCCAAAGTGTCAACAAAATTTAACAAATATATTTCATAATTAAAAAATCAAAAAATAATCCATAAAAAGCAAAAAAAAATAAACCTAATGGAGAGGTATAGCACAGGTTGGGGGGAAATTGCTCTTGCTTCAAAAAAAAAAACTCAGAACATATAACATTATTGACTGCACGCTGTTCTTAAAGTCATATTTAACATGCCTTAGAAGAATATTTATTGTGTAAGGCTAAAGAGACATCTAAGCATTTACGAGCATTGGCTAATCTTCCAAAGGATCAGGTTTTAATTTCCACCACCTACATGTGGTTCAGGGTTGATTATAACTCCAATCCCAGAGGACTATGCCACTCTCTTCTGGCCTCCACCATTGTTAAAGGTCCATAGTATACAGATATACATGCAGGCAAAACACCCATACACATTAAAATCATTTTTAAAATGTTTTTTAAACATTTTAAACAATAAAAGTATTGTACAGCAGACTCCATCCTCGTTCTCACTCACTCTCTATTCTCTCATTCTCTCTGCCTCCCACAGCTAACCTAAAATGGATGGTGCAATGTATAATGTGTAGGAATACAAAGGAAGTAAAGGATTGTATCTTCCTCAGGTTATTGATCAGTAAGAAGAAAATCCATTGGCAAAGAACTAAAATTGTGTTCCAGCAAGTGCATAGCCAGTATTATAAGACAGAGAGAGGAAATTCATGATCAAGAAGAAATAAATTATTTAGTGACGTTTAGGAGCTGAGGACATCCCAGGGAAGTGCAATGTCAACATTGTGCTGACTATGCTGTATCATGCTGAAGTGTGGCAATTAAAACAAATGATCAAAAGAGAATAAACAATAAAATTTAAGCAGATAAGAAATGAATTATTGTTTTATTCTTAAACGAATATGTACAAATGTAAAATTGTGGGTACCTTGAGCATAAGCTACTTGAGGCTAGTCAAAGAAGTAGGAAAATCATAGATAGGCTCTCAGCCCTTCTTGCCAATCGTTCTCATAGAACATTGCAGGTTGTTCTTAGCATACATCTTCCATCAGATTTTGAGAACGCATTTCTACTTTGTTCTATGCATGTCTATATTACTTTATGCCAATAAGCCACATGACCACTGCCATAGAACACACAATAAATTCTAGCTTCTACTAAGAAAATATATAAAATAAGTAACTAGCAGAACAGGTTCATTTGGAATCAGTCATATTTCAAACCCTGGAATTTCAAATGCTTGGAATCACTGACAATCTTCCAGAATAGCCTTGCTGCTGAATTAGCTGACTATGTTGGAATAGTATCTTTCGATCAATTTAAGAAGACAAAGCTCTCAAATTTTCAGAAACGCATAATAATTTTAACTGTAAGAACCTTGATTATTATGCCGAAAACATGGAAAATCAGTTAAGCAAAGTGCCAAGGTTTAGATCTTTGTGAATTTAATGCCAGAATTTCATCAAAACCATAAATAAAAATTGATAATCATTTTCAAAGAATATGTGGGGTTTTTTTAAACTTCAATTTGATCAGTCTTGTCAAAGCTGATAATTGGCTGCTGTTAGGACTAGTTTCCAGAGATCATCTTTTCTTCCTTCTATAAAACACCCTCAGGCATTTCTAGAAATGTCTAAATCCTTTTTTTACCAAGACTCAGGACAAGCTTTTGTGCTCCAATATCTAGTCTGTCCAAACTTACTCTGAGTTAACTCATTTAAAATTAAAAAGAAGAAAAGATTGTATAAATCTCTTGGCAGGGATTCTGACCCGGTTCCTGAGAGTAATCTCATTTTTCACACATTCCATTTGCTACAGTGATCACCAGCACTACACGAGCTCTACACAAGATTCTCGGAAGAGGTTATGACAAATGAGGGGCTGTGGAGAACTCTCATCGGAGACAATGAGCTGTTAAAGGGAGTGTCTAAACAATGGCAAACAAGAGGATGGTACTGATGACACACCTCTGACGAAGTTTTTATGCTGAAAAGGTAGTGAAACATATAGACAGAACTTTCTAAAAGGTTACTGAACTCCGTGGCAGGGACCGAGATGCTTAAGTGAGAGGTGGGAAGTGAGTGTTCATTCCTGGCTGCTCTCACTTTGTAGCTACCTTTAGTCATCCAAGATTACCTACCAACTGTGTTCAAGGAGGAAGAAACAACTGAGCAATAACTAACTCCAAGAATACAGAAGTGTTAGAAGACAAACATGGAAGGCATTTATAAAAGTTTCTGAAAGTGACAAGTCAGATAATTAAGAATCCCTACTATTCATATGCATTTGAAAATATTCTACTGTCAAACCCTCAATAAGAATTCAATAATGTATATGCCAGAGCCCGAAGACTTATATCCAATAATCTTACAGTGGATCACAGGTAAATATAAAATTTAGACATTGGATCACTTAAATCAAGGAGGAGGACAGAACACAGAAAGATATTTGGTGGAATAGGGGCAATGTTTATTCTGTTAGTTTTTGTAGTTAATTAGAATCATTCTCTTTGAGAGAAAATGTAAGCTACAAAAAACTTTGTAATTTTTCAATGACTTTTCAGCTTATTATCTTGCTTGGTTTAAACTCAACTACTATTTGTCAATAACTTAGCAAGTAGAAAATGCTCTTTCAGTCTTTGAATTCTGATTTTTTTCTGTGCATGCTGGAAAGGAATTTCATAACATTGAAAGATTACCGTTTACAAATTTAATAAATAGCTTATCTCACTAAGCATAGAAGACAGAAATCTTAGTCTAAATGTGTTTTCAGATGATGATATAATGTCAGAAGTCTATTTATATCAGAGTAAAATGCATGACTTCTGTATTATCTGTAGAACTTTAACATTCCTGCTTTTCCAATTGTCCTCTGAGGAGTTTCCAAAATCCACTTGAAGTGTATATGAAATGCATTTTAGTCAAAGTAGTCACAACTTGTATTCATATGTTAGACATTCTGAAGTCAGATGCCTTGGAAGTGACTTGGAGGTGTATGAGATATACTCTGCTCCATTATCACATGGCAAAAAATATGTCCAACTGATTCCACTGTGTGTCGCATATTATGTAATTATTAAATGTCCATGACATTTTTTCAGGAATGATTTAATGAAAGGCCTTATCGTTAAGAGAACAAACATGGAACTGTTCACACTTTGAACCATGACTCACTCACATATGAACTTGGAAAAAAGTTGATGAGATGAAATAAATCCTAACTGTCTCTGTTGCCTAGAGCAATCGATGGATCAAAACATCAATTTTTCAAAGTGGCTTTGAAAATAAGCAAAATGCTGAGTTAGATGAGATTATTTAGTTTAACTTCTCATTAAACAATGTCTCCACACCAGATAAAAGTGAGGAACCTTCCAATTTCATAGATTTGGCAATATAAGCAATTATTCTTCACAAAATCCAAATTTGAAAGCAATGAAAAGTGAAACAGTGACTAATATCAGAATAAATTTGAATTAAAATGGTCCCAAAAATCAGTGTTACTGATCAGACTGTCAGTCCAAGGGCACGCAAGGTTTCACTTTATTTCAAAGAGGCTCAGAAGTTCCTGAACTATATCACGGTGAGATCCTGTACGTGGCACACCTGATAGGCACAGCATTCTCATTTACCCTCTGTGACTCCAGTTTGTAGCTTCTGAAAAGTTAGATAATTCTTAGAGGACTGAAGCCTTTTGTAAGAGATGTACAATACCACCACATGTTTTATATGACTAAAAACCTTACACATCACATAGTCACTGCAATTTCAAATATGTATACATTTGTTTAGAGCACTTATTTTTTAATGCATTTACAACTAGAAAAAAAAAAACCAACCTGTATTCTGTGCCCAATGGTTAGATTGAGATCCAAGTAGTTGTTAAAATGGAAACAAAAATAAGCCTTTAGGGTAAATGCAAAAAGTATTAAAGTGAGTTATTAAACACTGTAGTTTTAGGACAAACATCAATTCTTAATGTTAAATCCCAAGCAGCTGTTTAGGAGAAGTGAAACTTCCTTTGTCTTTAAGACTAGATAAAATATCTCATCCTTCTGAGGGAGAGGAGGAAAGCTCAAATATAATTCTATAAATCTTGAGGTAAGCAATTTAGGTCCTTGGATTAGCTTTTTCTTCAGTTTGAATTTTTAAAACGCTAAAATGCACTGAGTAAATGCCGACTCCTAGAATCTCCAAGAGGAAGTATTTTCCCACTCACAAATTTGTTTTCATATTTCACATTTCATAAGATCACTCTTGCCCATGGAAGCCGATATTTTTGTTTCTACCCAGGAAAGTTTCAAGGCTGTTTTTTATATTAGGTACATAATACCTTTCTTCCGTAGGAGGATGTGAGATTACCAACAAATGTGAAAAATAGAAAATGATCATATGTGAACTAGCGTTTGAGTATACATGCCCTGAGCAAAGATGAATATAGTACTTTTATGACTTTCACTGCGTTAAGGTTTTCACTTCTAATTTTTTTCAGCTGTAACCCAGAATGTTTACGCCTGATAGCCATTATTCAAATCGATGAGGCAAAGACTGAACAGGGTGCTTGCACGAGGGTAAGAAACATAATGTGATCTGGATCCCCATCCTTCTCTGAAGTTCATAACAGCTTCATACTGTGGACTTCTTGTCATCCAAGCAGTCATACCATAGTTATGACAGGCTCAGAACTGCTTTGAGAAAAGCGTCTTCACAAGGATGCCAGCCATCGGCACTGCTGGAGAAAGGAAAGGCATCTAAGAAGTGATGCTCCTTCAACAGGAAATGTGTGGTATGCATTTAGTCAATCTGTTTGACCTAGAAATACTCAGAGTAAAAAGGTTTAGAAAATGTCATCAGAAAGCATTATTGAATATCGATCTGTCGTGAATATAAAAGAAATGCCTTTCTGAAATAATACGCTACTATACTTTTATGAGTTTATACATGAATTACTTTTTAAGAACTAGTGAAAATGTCAACAAAAAATATGTCAAGAGCACCAAATTTATTTTATAGTCATGTATTTAATTTTGTTAAATATGAAAAATTTCTGTGGAGATCTTTAGCTTCGTTGTAAATTAAGTCATTTAGTGCTCATTTTCACAGTTCTACTTTATCATAAATCTAAGTGCACGGTAATTCATATTTGTGTGTGTTGTGTGTATTAATTTTAAGACAAACTAAATGTACAAAAGCTGAGGTAGAGAACCCTTGTTGCAAGTCAAATTTAGTTTATGATCTTTAACAAAATCAAAATTGATAGTAAGCAGATAAGTAAAATAATGGAGAAAATATATCAATTTATATAATTCATATAGGATCTAATTTTTTAAAGTTGTTTATGGTTATGAAACTATCATCTTATTGATTATGTATCAACAACAAAGCCATTTTGAGATAAAGTTTCATGTAGTCTGGCTGTTCTAAAATTTACCGTGTAGCTGAGGATGACTTGACCTTCAGATTCTCCTGCATCTACCTCCCAATGACTGGGATTATTGGCATTTGCACATACGTAGGCCTCTATCAGTTACTCTTGGACTTCACTACTGCATATCAAACTAAAAATAATGTAGCCAAAGATTGGGGGTGAACATAACGTGTCTTTACTAAAGGTGTGTAGAGTGAAGAGCTACTCTGTGTGAAAAGTAAACACGTTGATTGCAGCTCAAATGTCACCGTTCACATTGGAAACAAGAATGTCAGAGAAAATACTTTACTCCATGAGCAACACCTTGCAAACATCTCTGGATTTTACACTACATGCAATAGCACAGATTTCAGAAACAGAAGACATAGACCAGTGTCACGAATGCATTTTTTTTATTAACCGTTTGATTCTGTACACTTCGTTTTTCCGAGCTACAGTTTTGAACGTCCAAATAAACAGATTATAGCATAAAGCCTGGTTTGATGTTCAAATGAAATATTTGAATGATGGAAACAGTTGTATTAAATTGATCAGTTTGTAAACAACTTTCTTTGAGGAAGATACACACAAGTCATTTTCAAAAAGTGCAGGTAGCCATAGACTCATAGACCAGAGAATTGAGAGAGCAGATGTCCATGAGGTCTCTCCCTTCTGCTGTTCCATCTTCCAGTTCTAGGCAGTGTCTCTGTTGAATTGTGAACTAAGAGGAAGCAGAATAGTTAACAGTCCTAACCAGTGATACTTGTGATTTATTAATTAAATACTGGAATTATTTTGAATGAACTTTTAAGGAAATTATTCAGCCACCAGTAAGAAAGACTAGAACAAAACACGCCAGTGAAACCCAATTCCCAACCCTAGCATTCCTTACCCTGCGAAAGCTGAGAACTGTGAGGTCTTTGAGCCCTGCCCGCAGAGCTGCCTCTCGTGTGTGACTGAGCCAGGATTTGAACTGCATATGGTTGTGTGAATAATCATTGCAACCTACACTACAAAACTGAACCAAACAAAGCTTCCAAGGCAGCTAGATACAAACTGAGTGCCTGGGGACTTTTGGACATCTCTGGGTTCTAATATTGAGACTGAACATTTCAATTAGCAGCAAAGTCTTCATTTTAGGTCCTCTTTCTTTGATAGCCATACCCTGGAATTCGGAGTCTTTATGAGTAGATATAGAAACATTTTACTTTTAAAGATTTTTAAAATTTTCATCTTGGCTTAGAAGCATTTTGTGTTATCAATCTAACACGACAAATATATGACCACGGTTTATAGTATTTTTATAGCCAACCTACAAAAACTTACTTAGGCATATATCAAGACAACTCCCAAGGCACAGTTTTGCTGTTGTTGTATGTGTGTGTGTGTGTGTGTTTTTAATATTTAGAACATGAAGGAATGTGATGTTTTTCGGAGGAATACTCATCCTTAAATTTGTCATTTTTGGTTAACTTAGAATTCTCTATTTGCTCTCATTGAAAATCTAGGATCTCCCATTAATCCTAATATTCATCTAAAACAGATACAGCCAAAGCAAAACACATATACTAGTAAAATTAGTATATTAAAATCTACCTCTTTTTAATGAGGTAGCTTTGATTTTGAGACATTTAAAGGCTAAAAATAATTTTAAAAACATGGGTAGTGTTTAACTATTAAGTTTATACATTTTTATATATGAGCATTTGCCCATCAAATCAGTCAAATTGTAAATGCATATACTCAAACAATCCATAGAGATCTGAAGTAAAGCAAATGCTCATTTTCTTTATTACCTTAAATCTATATGCCTGCTGAATTGCATTTTAGCTGAAATCCCAATACTGTATGAGAAATAAGTAACTAAATATCATATAAAAGGAATGCTCCAAAAAATGCACACTGATTTATTGTCTTACAACATTAAGCCATCTTGCAGAGCCATTATTTTGAGTCCATAAATCTTGAAATATTCTTTCTACTACTACTTCAAATCTTGATGTATCTTCAATTGGTAAAGCCCAGAGATCAGCAAAGCTATAACAGCCAGTAGAAACTTGGGATCTGAGCTTACTAATGACAGCAATTGACAGACACTTCTCAAATTGACTATACAATTCTCAACAGCAGTTTCTTCCTAATTCTCTTTATGTCAATACTAAGTATATCTCTTCCTTAAAGTTAAACCATAAATAATGTTTAACTTGCATTACTTAAAGTTTATTTAATTTATATTAACTGCATTTCTGGATATGTTTTTTTAAATCAACATTATAATCCCCAAGATTCCCATGGTAGAACTGAGTCCTATAAGTTGTCCTCTGACCTCTATTGATAGGAGGACTGCTTATTGGTTCCCGGCTGCTCAGACCCAAAATAATCACACAATAACTATATTATTTAAATCACTGCATGACCCATTAGCTCTAGTTTCTTATTGACTACCTATTACATCTTAATTTAACCCAACTCCATTAATCTGTGTGTCGCCACAAGGTCGTGCCCTACCAGCAAAGTTGCAACATTTCTGTCTCCAGTGGCAACTCCATGACTTCTCACTCCACCCTCATTTCTCCCAGCAATCAGCTTATCTTTCCCCACCTAGCTTTGTTCCCCTGCAGCTCTGCTATAGGCCCAAAGAAGTTCCTTTATTTATCAATGGTAGTCACAGCATAGAGAGGGAAATTCCACATCAAACCTCCACATGTTCACCCTGGAATTCATATGCCATAACCGCCCCCCCCCAACACACACACAAGCATATACACAGAATAAATAAGGA
The DNA here is from genome assembly GCF_982192425.1 of Myodes glareolus. NCBI lineage: Eukaryota > Metazoa > Chordata > Mammalia > Rodentia > Cricetidae > Myodes > Myodes glareolus. Next base: position 34,766,313 of record NC_142048.1, on the reverse strand, counting down.
ATTTAATGACAAAGATTCAAAAGAACAAATGGTAATTCCTATGCATGACAGAGATGGGGAGAATTTCACTTCAATAATCAAACCACTTACTGAAATACCCTACACCTATCTTTATTCAGAAATTTCATTTTTGACAATAATATGTGTGTGTGAAATATATATATATATATAAAACTCATGATGTTTTGATGTATGTATACATAGTAAAATATCTAAATCTTAAATAATAAATTACATATACTACATTTTATAAAATATAAACATAAATTTCAAATGTCTCATCATAAAAAATTAGATAAGAAACATAAATTAGCTTGATATTAAACACATAATTTTAAAACACCATGTTGTTTTCCATAAAGGCATACAATTATTATTTATTAATTAAAATAATATTAACTCTAAAAGTCAAAGTTAATTGCTACTAAATCTCTGGTTAGTTCTTTTTATCAAAAAGTTGTAACCGGATATAACTGAAGGGAAATTCCATCTTCTGAAGATGTGAAAGAAGTCAAATAAGCCCCTGCTCACATATATGTTTCCCTATTCTTAACCAAAAAGTGTGAATATAAAAAGAAAGTTGCTAAAAATATGGCATGTGTTGGAGAGTACTATTTTTCACTATGGAATGACTAACATAAAAATACCACCTACTTACACTCTTGCAAAGCCTCCCACACTGCAGCAAGCTCCACTTTTCTGGGCTGAGTGTCTTATTGATGAAACAAAAAAATCATTTTTAGAATTCATCTAAGTGCCAGCTCTCTTATTTGATGCGATTGTAGACAAATGTACTATGGTATTTGTTACAGACTGCTGCATTTTGGAATGAACCACTCGTTTAAATGTATGCGAGTTTTTGCTAGGCAATCATTTCCTCCCCATACAGTACTTTCCTAATGGCCTAATTGTATCATTCTGGGAGGGCTTTGCCTTGCCTATATAGGTCAAGTTTCAAGTTCTTAGCTGACGAAATTGTGTTCAATTTAAAGAGATAACATTAAGCAACCGTAGCCTATCTTTATTATGTTATAAAAACCATTAAATTATCCTTATTAAAAAGTTGGTTTATTCATAGCAGGATAAGCTAAATAGTTTACTATTTTGTTCTTAGAAAAGAATTTTAAAATAGAAGCACTGTTCTCAGGCTATTTTAAGAGTAGAAAATTTTGTTTTGACTTCTAACCAGTTTTCTTCTTAAAAAGAATTTGAAAACAAATAAGTAAAAGTTTAAATTATACTTCATTGTTAAACTGTACTGTAGTCATGGAGGATTTTATTTTTCTGATCCTCAAGCAAAAATAAAATTATTCAAGAATGGATTATTAGCACTTTAAAGCTTAACTTTTATATGTCAATACAAGAAAATAGAATTTGTCTTAAAACTCAATGCTCAAATTCTTTATCCTTATTCATTATTCTTATTCAATGTAATATATTTTAACATATGCACTCTGGGCATAAATGGTGCTCTGTTCTGTGATGTAAGATAAGCTGTTTGAGAGGGAGAAACAGTATAGCTCAATACAAGTCAGAATTAATATTAACATGTCAACTAGTCAGAGGCACTCAGTACCCTGAAACTAGAACTATTCCAGGACTGACGATACTCTTTCTAATATCAATATTTGTTAATTCCCACATTTCCAAAGCAACAGCCCATATTCTAGGTTGTTTGATGTTGTCTCTCCTTTAAAACAAATACCGAGGCAAAATCCAGAGCCAAGTTTATATATTCAAAAAGAAACAGATCAAAGAGAAAAGAACAAACCACAACTCTTCGGCTGGGAACTGGATCCCTTTTCACCATTGGTTTGTTTCATCAGTGACATGTATGTAAAGTAGAAGAGAAAAATAATCTTGCTTTCATTAGCAAGCTTTGCACATATAACTTTTGCTCAATTATCCACCAATAAGTCCTTTAATGTGCATGTAATTTTTATGATAATGATAGCAATGATTTCATATCTAACTATTGAGGCTAATCTTTAGTATTTCAAGTTGGGGCCGAAAACTTTATTTACTTCGCAACACATAGTAAATACCATTGCTCACACTCATAGTACAAATATGTACACATACATAGATATTTTTGTCAAATGACATAAAAACAATTTACCCCGAAATAAAGGTGATGAGTAACATGTTATCCTTTCTTAAAACCCGAGGTTGACAGCTGCATCTAATGATGCTGATGATTTAAAAGTGAGCTAGACTGGGTTATTATACTATTCCATACATTTGTTTTGGGTTTTTTCCTTATCCCTGCAAACATCTTCCAGTACTTTAAAGCATCATCCAAACTAAAGTTTATGTAGCTTTGCCTTACTAAAATTATCATTAGAATGGAGGGGTTAAAAAAGAAAAAGTCAAAACAGCAAATACTGCTCCCGAATAAGTGTCCTCAGCCCATTTAATCCTTTTCCTCTCCTCACCGCAATGGGGTTTTCTTGTATAAAGCCATCATAAAATAAATTGAACCGACGTAACCTGAGAAACCCAAGTCGGTGGGTGCTCCTGTCAGAAAGCGATCCATCCCAACAACTGATGTCACCACAGACCACATGATGTTCAGAGGTTAAATATTCCAAAGGTAGGGTCCAAAGCTGATAACACAAATTTACTGGATACATCAACTGTTTTCTGGTAAGGTTTTGCCTTGCTTGTCAGCTTTGACCCTCACAGAACTATGTCCCTGTTACAACTTCTTACCATCCTCAATAGAACTTTTCTCCTAGCGTGCCTCATTATCTCCCGTCATCATCAACACTGTCTTTGCACCAAAGCCTTCTAGTTCTCTACCCATGGCTTCCCAACAATACAGTCTGGTACACCATGGCTGTGAGAATCAAAAGCTAGGGTATAGTAGCACTAAACTTAAGTTGTGTTCACTGACTAACACCAAACAAAAGTTTTCACAATGGGCATGCTGTTTTTGTTCCTACTAACAATGTAGTGTCTGTGTATTTGGAAATACATCATTAGGAACCTAAGGGGTGTTATGGGGAATGATAACTCAAATCGTGTAAGAAAATGTTCTCCTCTGTTCCATACCCTATTGTTAGCAAAAATAAAAATAAAAAAATAGCAATTACCCAGTTCTTTATATTATACACATCACATTCCTGTGTTCTTTTTAAGTAAAGCTTACTCCCTCTCCTGAAATATAAGGGTGTTGGGGACCGCAGCAAGTGATCTATTCAAATACAAGGCCACGTGTCCTGTCTTGATACAATATAGAGGTAATAGGACCTTTCCATCCAGGCCAAGGTCTATTGATTGTGACCTTGGCCAAAGCACAGAAACTTGCTTGCCAACTTTAATTAGAACATTAGATCTGCCTCTTGCCTACTTGATGTCCTCCAAGGAACCCAGGAGCTTGGATTGAAGTGTTGTCTAAGATGTCTTCAAACAGTCCAGACTCCCTGGAGCTACATACACAGGCAGTCACCAGAGGGCTCTAAGTCCTACCAGTTTCTTTCCTCTTGTGGCTTGGGAATCACCAGGAGATATGAGGACCCACAGCAATGCACACGCTTGGTGACTCATAAGGAGAAGGTAGGCTGCAGGGGATTTCCCAGCCCTGAGCCAGCTTCTTCAGCAAACCCATTTCCCTGACTCTTTTTTTAAGCAAACCTCTACTGGTCGGGTTTCCCCAGCAGGAAGGGATATCAGAAAAGCCCTTACCTGGACAAAGTCCTAACGTGTAAATCTCTAGCAAAAAAATGACCCTAAGAAGAATGGTAGTGTACAAAATGCCTGGAGAAAGAGTAGGATGGATAAATACATAAGTACATATGTATGTACGTATGTATGTACACATATAATTATTTAATGCTGCAGAATCTCTTCTTTTCAGCATCATCATCTACAAGTGAGCGGGACATTTAAACTATTTTGCGATTTGTTCATTTTTTAAAGTTCTTTCTTTCTTTTTACACTGGCCCTGCAGACAGAGATACCCACCAGCAGAGTGGTAAATTGGTGACCTGAATGCTATCAGGCCACTTCGGGGCTGGGAAGAGGAAGGGACAAAAGGACAGGCACCACATGGGGTGCAGCAACAGACCGGGATGGGGGTATTGGACCCAGGAGGCTGGGTGGGGAGGGGCGCCCCGCCTTCTCCAGACTTGCTAACCACAAGCGTCTCCCCTTCCCCAGTTCCTTAGACTCGGCCTGGTTACAGGATTAGGAGGTCTGTCTGTACAGCTGGTGAAGACAGGCCAGCAGGGGACCCCTAAGTCTGTCCTCTCGCCCTCCCTCCGCAATAATTACCACCCCTTCGCGCCCAAGGCAGTGACCATCAAGAGAGAAATGGTGTGGGCGGCGGTGGGAGGAAGGGTCTCTGCCTACTGGTGGCCACAAACACCTCTGTGCTGCGAATTTGCGAACGGAAACAGGCTGTTCCAGTGTCGCGCGGGGGCAGGAGTGGGACAGGAGAGCGACGAGAGGGAACCAGAGGCAAAGTGGCCGCGCATCTCGGACAACTTTGCCGGGAAAGCGGGCGACCTCGCTTAGAGATGGGGCGTCCTCCACCTCCGTGGACCACGTTCGGACACCGAGGAGCCTCGGGTCCTGTAGTCCAGATGTCACTGTCACCCGAGAGGAGAGCACCGAGTGGCCTCCAGCGGGAGCCACCACGCGGAGGGCAGCCCCGCGCGGGAGGGCAAGGGACAGCCGCCTGCGTCTCCGCGGCCCTGGGAGGGCGCTGCGCCGGGGGATACCCCGCCCCAGATGCCCCCTCGCCGTCCCGCGGGACCGGCGACTACTCCAGCGACGCCGAGAAGCCGCGAGCAGAGCCCGGGATGCTAGCGCGGCAGAGCGGAAAGCCAGCGCCGCAGCCGCAGGACCACGTACCTTGAGCTCCTGGATGTCCAGGTCCGTGGATCTATCCATGGAGCGAAACTAAAGGAAGTGGAGAGGAACCGGCCAAGTTGCTCCCCGAACCGATCTAGTCTTTTAGTTTCCAGCTGAAACTCAGCTTTATCCTCCTCCAAGCCCTGGCAGCTTCTCTCAGTCTCATTCTCCGTGGTCTCGCCGCCTCCGCCGGTTAAAAAATAATATAAATAAATAAATACTAATGGTAATTCACTTTGTTTTTACTTCTTCAAAGATTTAGGGACAGGTGATATTTACCGCGGTCCAACACGGCTCAGTCGAATCAGGCAGAGGAGGTTAAAAAAAAATTCCACTCTATTTCAGATTATTTCTTCTTCTGCAATAAGCTTAGAAACCAGCGAGTTGCTGCATCCCAAGAAAAAAAGCTGCTTCCCTGGACAGCATCATGCGGCAAAATTCAAGCAAATGTGTTCAAACTGGAGAGAAGAGTATGTGATAAAAGCCTTCCTCCGTCAGGCATACTCTGCTAGCTAATTTTGCACGCTGTGAGTCCCAGACATTAGCAATCATCAATTTCCCTGGCAAGATAACCGAATCCCCGAAGTCCTGCATGGACTTAAAAAATGTCTTGTAGCTAAGAGGTATTCTCTCAGTGGGGAGAAGACGTTAACAAAGTCTGAAGGGACCGTTCTCCTCTGAAGGTTATGCTAAAAGAGTTGAGAGAATAGGAGGTGGCTCCCACAGAGAGAAAAGAGGGAGAGAAGACAGAGGGAGACAGCAATTTTCCTCCCGCTTTGCTGTTTTACTGGCCTTCACCACCAGGTGACTGACTTCACTTCTCCCTTCCCACAGCCAACACTAAGGGGATTTCTCTCATCTGTCAAAAAGCAACATTTCCTCTTCGGACAAATACAGTCGCTGGGTCTTAAAGGCTGCCCTCTGTCCGGAATCTACTAGGTGACAGGCATTTTAATTCTCTTCTGCTCTTCCAGCTTCTTGCTCGGAAAAGCACTGGGAGACACATGCTTGCATGCATCGTTTTCACGCATCCAATTAGATGTCGTCTGTAGCCAATTAGATCTTGGCTGTTTAAATGTCAGGTTGCTTTTGGCTTCAATACTAATTTTTAAATGATGAGAAGTACGATTGCTAAAGATTCCTTTCCACGATTTACCTCATGGTAATGTAAGTTTTCTGCCGGTTCTTTGAATTAATTCTAACAGGTCAATGCAAAGCACTTGTAATCTGTAAATATGGAGGTAGGGGCTATTTGGCTTCATTTACATAATCTAGTGTAAACAGCTTGATTGATTTTAAGGGATCCAGTCTCCCTTTATTGTGGCATATAAAGATCTTAAACTTTAAAAAAAGAGCAATGTAGATTCTTTCGTTTTGAAAAAATATATATCCTTTGAAAAAAATTAGATGGGCCTCCATCTACTCTTTGGACTCCCTCTCTAACTTCATTTTTATACTTCTCCACTGCTGAGTTCCAGCCACCTGGTCTACCTCTGCCATTTCCTCTACTTTAAGCTAATCCATGCTTTTGCCTCCCTGTCAGGACATCTCTTTCCTCCTCTGACTCCGTATGTTTATCATTCTCCCGTTTCAGTCTAATGCCACTTCCTCGAAAAAGATTATTCTGCGGTTAAGTCCCTTGGCTATTCTCTTTGGTAATTGTGTTACAGCAGAACTCCAATTTATCACTATTGCACATATGCATTGATTATCTGCTTCATTGTGTGACTTCCTCAATAAGCGATCTGGTCCTGAGGTATTTTCTGTATCAGTCTGATTCACCAGTGCATCGAGAGTCCAGCAGATGGTAAGCAGACAAATGTGCAATAAGTAGATAAAAAAATATGTGTAAGACAACTTTAAGGTTGGAATTCTAATACCTTAAAAAAAACTAATTTCTCCTTCCTCCTTTCATCATCCCCACTAAGATCGATCTCTCTCTCTCTCTCTCTCTCTCTCTCTCTCTCTCTCTTTCTCTCTCTCTCTCTTTCTCTTCTCCCAGCTAGTTTGCAGCTAAGCCTGCAGGCTTAACTTTATCACTAGCATACTGGGTTTCTTACTTTAGCCCATTTCTGTTTCACATGTTTATCAGAATCATCTTTCTTCTTTGACTTCTGCCTACAGCCTTCAGAGATAACATCAAATACCAGATAGTCCATAATTAGTGGGCTGAACATCAGATCTGAAAATGAATATTACATGTCCTGTTTACATAATTATCTTACATAATATATGATGTAAAAAAATAAAGTTGCACATTGCCAGCACATGAACTTATATAAAGCATAACTCCTTAAAGAGCTGCTTTTCTAGAAAGTATCAGTGATACAACATGAAAAAAGGTAATAATTTTTAAGTCAGAACTTTCATATGAAGTACTATTATATCTCCTATCAAACAGTATCTAATTTTAGAAAAGAATAAAACAAGATGATGTATATGAATCATCATCATTATGATTGATAATGAATGATAATAATATGAATGTATTATCAGACATTAAGAGGATTTTTGTAGTTGTAATGATAATGTGTACCTCAAGGATGATGATGGTTATTGTATTATCTATAATATATACTAGAAATTTTATCATTCTATGATACTATTATACTTATCAAGAAAGATATTTAAATTGCATTTTTAAAACACATGTAGGATCATAGGTAGGTATGTGCATTATGAGCACATATATAATAACTTCATTTTTAGTGAGTTTGAAATTCTGAACAATGTATGTTCAACACTTGATGTTGGTCCAACCTCCATTTTCATGAGCTACAGAAACTATTGATGATCACTAATAGACTACATATTACATCTAATTAAATGTTGATATAGCCAAAAAATACTGAGTCTTTAATGACTAACATAAATTTCCACATGAACTCACTAGGCTACCTCTTAATAAAACTCAGACAATAATAGTTGATAAAAACAAAAGGCTACAATTTGCTAAGAAATATTTATATTACATTTTGAGGCAATCAAGATTTTGTTCCACTTCATCTGAGAAATAACTAGATGAAGCAACTATCTGAAAACTGAATTGACTTGACACTTAAAATCAGGCAAGGCAAGAATGAGCACACAAAATAAAAAAGTCATAATTTCTAGATGTCCTAAACCACAACTCCAAGAATAAGACACCTCTCCATGATGGTGAAGGAAAGATCACCCTGGCACATACCAGAATATCTAAAGGGTACATCATTCAATTTAGCAAAGATGTGCAATCCAAAAACAAACTGCACAGAGTGATTACAATACCCAAGAAAGAGGAAGACAGTGTGAAATCACCTGCAGGTCCTGAGATTTTACACTCCAGGTTCACTCATCCATAGACACATCCATCAATGTCACCTTCAACCATAGGTTTCAAAGCAGATGTATACCTGCCATCATGAGCATCTTTAAATTACACAAGTAGGCTACCTGTAAATCAATATGCTTTTTTCCAGCCAGCAATATAATTCTTATTCATCTGTGTTGTAAAATCACTTACAGAGTTTTAAATTTTGTAAGCCCTTATACTCCTTTCTTCAAACCCTCTTGCCAAATTTGCAATTTTATGCTTTTATTTGGATTTTCATGCTGTATTACATAGCAAGGTAATATTTTATTTCCGTGTTTTGAAATTATTAAAAAGAGAGGCAATGCATCATGATTTATTAAAATATACTATTAAATAACTTGTTTTTACAGGTTCCTTATTTTATGTGTACTGATCAGCACTTTTATTCAAAATGCTTATTACAGAAGGGATTAGTTTATAATCATGCTATTTTTCTATGACGTTTTAAAAATTATATTATATATATATGGTAGTAGTTATTTTAACTTTGCATAAGTCACATATATTAATATGAGTATTAAGAAGAAAGTAAATTGAATAAGCTATTGATATTGTGATTTGGATAAAAATTATCCTTCATCTATCCCCCAAAATTAATCACTTCTGATTATAATATAGACTAATATACTATATACTATATTATATATATTATATATATATAAGTATAGTTCTAATAGAAAACAATGCTAAAACTAAATTAATTTCTGTTAGCCTTCAAAGCAGAGCTAATGTATATATTCTAATTTTTTCTCTAAAAGGAATAAAGAAAATATAATTAGTATCTTAGGTGCAAATAAAAAGCAAAGATAAATGAGAAAGAAAAAATAAAGCAAATGAAAATGTGGGGACAGAGATGATCCAGCTTGAAGGCAAAATAAAGATAAAATGTGTAATTGAAGCTACCAAAATGCTGAGACTGGGAAAATGTTTCTTTCCTTTTATATTGACAAAGGTGTCTTTGCAATGATTATAGTCAACTGTTCAACCAGATGATTTCCGAAGTACCTGAGTCATGAGAGGACTTATGCTTCACACAGCACAGATTATAGGAGTCTACAAAGATAGCAGAATATTTTTCTTTAAACTTACAAAGTCTGAAGATTAATATTAGCAGCCTTACAAATATATCAGAAAAGCCCTCATTTATTTGAGCTACAAATCATGAACACTGGTAATTATAGTTTGCAAACCTACTTCAAAAGGCAGAACCTGTAGAGCATATGAAATAGAAACATTGCAAGTCTGCACGCATGTGCAAGCTAGGACAAACAGCATGATTAGAATGGAATTAAAATTAGTGGCACATGAATTTAACATAGTAAGAATTTAACATAATAGCAAAATGAAAACTGATGCTAGACCACATCAAAGAGTGTGAAGTCAGAATTATAAAAACACAAGGAAATGAAAAGAAATACTCTCAAAACATTTATTCAAAATGACTATTGATTTTAATTGCCCATTTCTCCGAATAAATTTACATGCCAAATAAAATGCATTACTAAAAACAACAACAAAAACAGCTCTATTTTGAGATGAATAGCTTTACTATTAAAAAGTAATAATAACTGGACCAACCTTGTTATGACATAAAGGCCTTTTGCTCTGTTACTTATAATGACTATATAAGATTGGTTTGTCTCACTTAAATATCAGTTCAATTATTCTGCAAACGTCATTTCTATAAGCAAGATGAATATAAATTTTAAAGCCCAATTGGAAACTAAAAGTGGTATATGATGGCCAATCTTGTTGTGAGCTTGATGGGATTTAAAAGCATCAAAGAATCCCTCTGAGGGTGTGTCTAGAATAGGTTTGCGTCGTAGTTACCTTGCTATCATTGTCACTAAAACATCATAATCAAGGAAATCTATGGGAAAAAGTTCATTTGAATTTTACATTACATAGGGGCTAGAGTCTATGATGGCAAATTGGATGTAGAAGGCAGTCGGTGACTAGAGCAGGAGCTGAGAGCTTACACCTCCATCCTCAAACAGGAGGAAGAAAAAGCTGGCTCAAAACGGTATAAGTCTTTTGAAACCACAAAGCCCACTCCAAGTTACACACTTCCTTCAGTGAGGCCACACCTCTTTTTTTATTGTATTTATTTATTTATTTGTTTGTTTTATATCCTGACTGCACTTGTTCCCTCTCCCTCTTCTCCTCCACCCTTTCCCTTCAATCCATTCCTCCTCTGTTTCTGTCCAGAAAGGGGTAGGCCACCTGTGCATATCAACACACAGTGTGTTATATTGTTATATTGGAGGGTTGTGTACCAAGTTGCTATAAAATTAAGCACCTCCCCTTGTATTTATGCTAGTCAAGGCAATCTAGTACGAGGAATAGATTCCCAAGAGCCACCCAAAGCATTAGGGACAGTCCCTGCTCCCACTGTTAGGACTAACACAAGAAGACCAAGCTGCACAACTGTCACATATATGTAGAGGGCTTAGATCAGTCCCATGCAAGCTCCCTGGTTGTTGGTTCAGAATTTGTAAGATCCTATGAGCAAGCTCAATTGTTTCTGTTGGTTTCCTTATGGTGATCTTGACCCCTCTGGCTCCTAAAATCCTTTCTCCCTCTGTTCAGCAGGATTCCTAACCTCAGCCTATTGCTTGGCTATGAGCCTCTGCATCTGTTTTCAAAGGGCACATCTGTTAATGCTTACCAAACAACAACAGATAAGGGACCAAGTTTTCAAATTCCTGAGACCTATAGGGGACATCTCATTCAAGCCACCACAGTTAGGTTAGAAGTTCCCACTCTGGGTATGAGTATGACCACACCATGACCTGGAGTTCTAGATTTAAGAAAATGTAGAAAGCAGCATTTTGTCACCTTCTGTTTCCTGACCACAGTGAACTGCATCACATTCAGCCATAAGCTATAATAAACCCTTTCTCCCTTAAGTAGCTCCTTCTCAGATATTTCATCAAGCCATAGGAAACATAACTGATGCCTAATATGTCTGGGGATGTCTTTTGTATTCTAACAAAGGAACCGAAGACTTAGGCATCCCTCCAGTACATGCAGAGGTGACAAGCCAATGTATTATTAGCATCAGTTGAACAAGTATTAACTGTCAGTGTTTCAAAGTGTTCTGCTGGCATCACTGCTCTGAGAAATTAAGTGATATGGGGACATGATATGGAAGAAGAAGGAGGAGAAGGAGGAGGAGGAGGAGGAGGAGGAGGAGAAGAAGAAGAAGAAGAAGAAGAAGAAGAAGAAGAAGAAGAAGAAGAAGAAGAAGAAGAAGAAGAAGAAGAAGAAGAAGAAGAAGAAGTTGATTCAAAGAGAGGGTCCAAGTAGCTAAAACAGACTGTATGTGACATTGGCCTTAGACTGAGTACCTGTAGAATACAACTGGGGAGAAGTTTTTTTTTTTTTTTATTCCACAAAGAAAAACATCCAATTTGGAAATTTTTCCATGGCAATAGTACTACAGAACACAGGGTCATTGTTTCATTGTTTGTTGACATCCACCTGTAATTTGAAATTTATTTTCAGGAAATCTGTTAATGAAGAAATTCTTTCCTTTTACTCCTATGATTACCTTGGCTAAAATAGAAATACATTAACTGAATGAAATTATGCTCAATGAATGAATTGCTTATGATACATTTTAACTTATTTCATAAATATAAATTGTTACAATGGGTATGCTAAAACTAAATAATAACAAAGGAATTTTGACTGAGGCCTCATCAATTCTTGCTCTGGGAGGTAGGGCATTTATTATCCAAGACTTTTGAAACTTTGTCTTTACTAATAGCTGTTGGCAATCAATTACATATTGTTATTTACATTTTTGTTATAAAATTTTTGGAATAAATCATTTGGGAGGGGGGATATTGTTAAATAATCTTTTTTGCTATTATTGTTGTTTTTCTCCAAGATTGGGTTTCTCTGTGTATGGTCCAAGCTGTCCTGGAACTCCCTTTGTAGACCAGGCTGTCATGGAACTCATAGGCCTCTGCCTTCCAAGTGCTGGGATTAAGGGCATGCACTACTACCACCCAGATAATATTTTTATTTTTCCTAAAGCTCTTTTTCTTTGAAACAATTCAAGATTGTAAATCTATGAACCTAATCTAACACCGTGTTAAGCTTTCATTACCTCAGTGATGTTAAAGAAACAATAACCAAGAGAGCGAGAACAGCCAAGAGGGCTTTCTGCAGCTATCTGTTAATCAGGATCATACATACATCTTACCAGAAGCAAACATTCAGGGGTAAAACTTAAACAATAACAAAACCACTTAGTCTTTAGCAATGGTTTCATTAGAGCCTGGCACTGGGATGCTGCCTAGGTCATTTTATACTGTATACCTTTGTGGTGGTTGTGAGGACCAACTTAGAGAGCGTGTTGTAAAGGTTTTGAAAGCCTAATTATACATGAAAGTTTTGTTACATAAACTTATACCTTCTTGATATTGAATTGAAAGCCAGTACATTGCTCATAGATGGCCACCTGACTGATAGTATGCGTCAAACTGGTGAACACTTTCCTAAAAAGCCAGGAAGATCTACTGTGTCCCTAATTAAAAGCAAAACACACCTGAGAAAAAAATGTCTGCTCAGAAAGGTATCCCTTCCCCAAGGAGAGTCTAGTGGCTTCTCTTCACATTATGACACTTGGCTGCTCTGAATGCAGTCAGCACTATCATTTATACTGCTGGATTTTCCTGTTTGCCTGGTGCATCGCCCAGGACACCTGTAAGGGAAAGAATGTAGACAATGATGATTTTAAAAGGTGATGTTTTGGGACAATGAGGGTGGAATTTCCAAAATGCATAATTGGGCATGTGAATTTCTTTACTCTAGAGAATATCACTTAATTTGTCTGTGAGTAGGTACATTTGTTTTTATTTGTAAACCACACATTCATAAAGTACATGTTTAATATAACCCTGAATGCCAGAGACAGAATGAAACATAATTATAGATTTTTCTTTCAATAATTCACTTTAGAAGTAGGCTTACCATAGGGCCAATTGTAGTTCATGTTATAAAACAACCTACGTAATTCTTTTTTATTATATTTGCCTCTTTCATATTGTAATATTATAAGCTTAATTTCCTACTTGTTTTTCTGATATGGAAGCAATATATGAATTTTCTATATTTTCATTAAAAACTAATTTCACAAAACTGTGTTTTTTGAGTACATTTTATAAAGGTTTATGCATGACTCACTGACAAACTATTTTTAATTTCTTCTTCTGTGGTCATGAATTAAAATAAAAAAATTACCTACCTGTTATTATGTATTTTTATCAACCCTAACTATTATGTACATAACCAACATTATTATGAACATAAAGTTTTTATAGATTGATAATTATCATACATTTTAAAATACTTTTATAGTAAGAAAAAATAGACATTTTTAGAAAACTTTCTCGATTTTCCTTTAAAAATAAGTTAGAAATAACAACTTGGCTTTATATATTAAGAAACATTAGGGGCACTAATAGAAAATAATTTTTATTGCAATAATATAATTTACTCATTGATATTTATCAAAGATAAGCAAGGTAGAAACAAGTTTCATGAAACAGCAGGGACCTGAGCAATTAAAATACAATCAGTATCAGAAGAGAACTGTGAAAATAAAGGTAAGCTACAGAAAACTGTTACGAACATACATTACCTGACATTTCTAACAACTAAGTTGACAGTTAATAAAATCTTAACTTCTGCTTTAGAATTTCAGACACACAGCAAACGTGTGCACATGAATTTTAGTCATTCAATAACACAAGATTAGGTGGAAAGAGAAATACACTGGAAACCACGATGGTGCCTTTCCATCGCTGAGAGCTTATGACAAATCCATCTCCTTGGAAGAGAGTTCCAAAATAATTAGGCTCTATTAGGAGTCCTATAACTATTATCATTCTTTAATAAGTAGATAAATTTCAGTAAAATAACAGGCAAGAAAATATTGCCATAAGACATATTTTATTAGACACACTCAGTAAATCTTTTAATATCTCCCTTTGAAGCTACTTCCACTGTTAAAACTCTATAATGAACTTCCCCACAGGTAGTCAGTAAATAAGAATAAGCAATTGACTAAGAGTTACTGTCTTTATTAATGGAATCACATGTTAGTGCTCTTTAAAAAAAAAAAATCTGACCAAAAACAACTTTAGGAATAAAAAGTTTATCTGGTTCCTTAAAAGCCAAGAAGATCTGTTTGTATCCTAACTAAATGTAAAACCACTAACTAAATTGGTAAAACAAACTTTCAAATGGGGAAGTGTCCCTGTCCAGGGAGAGTCTATATGCTTCTCTTCATATTCTGAAGCTAGTCCTATCCGAATGAAGTTAGCGCTACTCTCTGTACCTCTGAATTTTATTTGTTTTTCTAGTGTATCTCAGCACACCTGTAAGAGAAAAACATGCAAATTTGCTCACAAATTTGATGTCCACTCACTCATAGCAGGGAAAGGATGGTGGTGGCAGAAGCACCAGGTAGTTGGTCATACTGCACCAAAGGTCAGTTCAAGATGAAATGCCACCTATTGGGATGCCACCTACATCCAAGGCGGGTCTTCAGAACCTCAATTAAACATCTGCAAACACTGGTAAATACACTCAGAAGTATGTCTTTCGGTGATTCCTAATCCAGTCCTGTTGACAATGAAAATTGGCCATTATAAATTTACAGGTGTTTCTTTCTTTTCCAAATTTCATATAATCTGCTAGAAACCATAAGGACAAGGTTATAATTGGTAGAAAATATTTGTTATAAAATTGGCAAAGATCTAGCAGTGTGTGTGTGTGTGTGTGTGTGTGTGTGTGTGTGTGTGTGCATGTGAGTGTGTAACTGGTGAAAAACAAAGGGGAGAGTGAGTAGAGTACGAGAAGGAGAAACAAGGACAAATAAAACAGCATCACAAAGTAGTCAATAAAAGAGAGCTAAAATGAGCAATGTTTCATGAACATACCTGACACTTTAACATGTGCATATCTGTCTTCACCATTACTCCCAAAAATTCAAACCAAACCAAAGCTTAAAACTGTTGTGTTCTTTAATATGAGCAAAACACTTAAATCTGCCTATAGAAGGTATTGGGATATTATAAAGCCACCAAAAGATCCTATAACATTCTTTGGTACTACATAATGAAGAACACTGTAGGAATTGGTGTTTAAAAATTATATACCTGTACATACTATACAGTATAGAAAATTACACATAGTGATATTTCTGTGTCAGTCAACCTAAGTACTGCTAGTTTTGGCATGCAACGCTCAGTTTCTTTAAACAACAAAATATCCATTTTTTGCTCATATCACAGACTTAAATGAGTTTTTTTGGATGAGAGTTTGGCTTCACATTGTTCCCTCATCTACTGGGCCCTGTAGAACAGTGATTCTCAGCCTTCCAAATATTAGAACCTTTTAATACAGTTCCTTATGTTGTGGTGACCCCCAACCATGAAAGTATTTTATTGCTAGTCATTTTGCTACTATTACGAATTGTGATGTAAATGTCCGATATGCCACCCTGTGGAGGTTGAGACCCACAGGATGAGAACCACTTCTCTGGCGTCTTGCGTCTTCTCAGGGCTTCAATTCACTCACGCAAAATAATGACTCAGGAAAAGCAGGTTTCACAGGGTAAACCTATTGCCTCTTGAAGCATGATACCAACTTAAACTTAGACAAGAAGCTTGACCTTATGAGAAAGGTCAGTAATGCACTATAGTTTTATAAACAGGAAGGAAAGGAGATCCTGAAGAGATCCAGCAATCCCATCCACAACTATACTTACCTTTTGGCGCAAGGTATTGCTTCCACATTACCACTCCTAGGACCCCCTTTCTGCCCAAGCATGAACAACTTATCTAATCATTTGTCCAGCGCAGTACCTCACATGTCAATACCAACATGTTCTTACTCTTCTGTGGCTTCTTGTAATTTAATCACCTAGGAACTTATAAACAAAATAATCACCTTAGGAGGAGGGCAATAGTCAGGGGTTGAGCACATGTTCATCCTTTCTGCGGGGCTGGGTTTTAAAGAAGATAAACATAAATAAAAATGAATAAATAAATAAAACTTTGCTCTCTAACTCTCATGTACAAATGAGTAAAAATTCTAAGATAACCATAAATTGTGCCTATTAAGAAACAGAGGAAGTTTAAAGGTTATAGATTACCATTTGCGTGGGTCCACACATAACAAGCTTCAAGAACTCTTTTAGGATGCTGCAGAAAACTTTTCCTTGGAAAGGACAGTATTCTTTGACTTCACCCTGATGGGTGCCATGAGAAGCATTCCCTGGAGCCAGGTAGTGATTTTCCAAAATTTTATTCTGTGTTCATTCATCTTCCTTCTTGGCCTTATCTGAAATAAGAGTTAGAAGGAAGGAGAATCTTCTCATGGGTGGGTCATTCTTGCTGTTTGGCTTTGGTGGTAGATTAGTGTCTTGGGATTGCTGTAAGAAGCCACAATAGCCTGGATTACAAAGGTTGATTGGATCAATATCAAAAAATCCCAAATGTACATAAGCAGTCAAATACACACAAGCACATGGGGCATTATTATATACACTTAATCATAAAAATAAGTAAACATAAATATGCTTGCTTCTATTTAATAATATAATCCTATGTTGCATAACTATCAAGAAATTCGCAAGGCTTGGAAGCTAGATGCCTCTGGAACATACGATAACTTCGTCCCTGAGCTAATGATACTATCATAAATTCACTCTCCATTGATGGTCTCACTCATTAACACTCATTGAGACCCTCCCATACCTGAGGACCTGACAACTGTGGCCTAGACACACAAGTTGTGACCTTTAACAAGAGCCAGGTGTTTTCAAAGTAAAAGCCTTTAATGGGAACATTTCATTATAGTTAAACAACCCATTAGTTCAGAAACACAGTGGTTCAGATGAACAAAACAAATTGTTCCAGACACTCATTTTCAGACCACTGTGTGCTCCAGCCAATATGGTGAAGCATGCACACAAAGAACAGCAAAGACTTGGGCTTTGATACCATCTTATGGAATCACGGAGTTTTCATAAACCAAAATGAGACTATACCTACAAAGGGAAAAAAAATCTTCATTACATAAGAGCATCATGAGGTTTAAAGTCAGATTCTCAGCTAGAGGTAATAACTATTTTAGTGCTAAAAGCAGAAGTCCTACTTCCCCCAACCAGGTGTGCAAATGAGCTTATTAATACCCATCTCCTTAAGTTACTACATTCCATAAAACAGTGATACTACCTATCTTCTAGGGTTATATTCATGAAACTGAAGTGAGATCATTCAGATAAAACTTCTATTGAATTATTAAAACATGGTGGGTAGGCCTTCGAGGAAACGTTTCTACTGTCATTGTGATGATCATCATTTTAGCAATAGTAAATGACATAATCCATATAAATAACAAAGATAAATAGAACTTAAACTTTGCTACAATGAACTATTATTGACATATATTAATTTATTTTATTAATAAATTATTTTATTTATATCTTACACAAACTGTATTGTCTGTATTATTACCACTACACTTAACACCTTTCATCCATTTAAATAACTATATTATACATAATATAGAAATATACAAAATAATAACTAATCTAATATGTTTATAAGTGAATTATAATTTAAGAGTAGGAGATGATAAATGAATATGATTTTAGGCATAGGGAATAAAAGGAAATTTGAAGGCGTGTGAAGATGAAGCCTTTGCTTTTTGGATCTATCCTTCTTAGGGAATGAAGTGGTACTCTTAATATCAACTAGAGTGTAATTCTCTGCCTATGCTTTCTCGAACACTTAACAACTTTCACCTCAGTTTCTCCCCTATTTCCCCTGAGAATGGCAGGGACATGCCTCACTGGTCCTCAGAGATGAGTTCCTACATAATAGCACGGTGTCCGTCATTTGCTCTGTGTGCAACTCTGCTGTACCTTTGTGCCAATGTCAGGAGCCAGGCCTCCAGGGCCCTCCAGCTGAATCACCAGTGAGCTTCCCCAAGGTGCCTCCACTGCACACAGCTCTGCCAATGTCAAGGCTGTGCCTGCCAATGCCTGCTAATGTCTGCACTGAGGCTGCCCACAGTCAAGAGTGCTGATGCATCCAGGACACAGGAAAGGCTCAGAAGAGCAGCATATGCCAGCCCTTGCTTCATAATAAGGCCCAATTGCCAGCAGACGTTTGGATTCCCCAAGCATTGCTCCTATGTGTCAGGCACTGCTGTTGTCTCAGCTTATTTTGCCTCGACACATTGAGGTGGGATGTTTGTGCCTCATAACAAAGAATAGATTGGTGACTCTAACATAATCCATTAGAAAACTTCAGAATTACATGAAATGAGACGATAATCCCATTTCTGTTAAAGGTGATAGTCATATAATTGCATGTTGCTTTGAGAGAATTAGAAAAAACAGTTGAGGGAATTATAGCAGGATAAAGAGGATTCTTAAAGAGGAAAAATGGTAAGGAGATACCCATAGGTAATCTCAACTTTTATTTATAGGTTCATATTCAAAAAATTAATAATGTGCTCATACGTAATATTCTTGCACAGGGCATATAATTAACTAAACTAATTCAACATTCAAAGAGAAAAATAATATCATTAGATTGCAAATCTGTTTTATTTCACTACTTTATAATAGGCCTCAGTGGTACTTTTAGTTCAATTTAAACATTAAGATCTTAAACTTTACTTTAGTAACTGAAAATTGCTTAATGAGTTTCTTTAATGCATTATTGCATTTTGCTACTTCTTGACTCCATGTGCAAACTCGCTTACTTCCCCAATGGCAGTGCCATTTTTTCCTCCTGTGCCAGACTCAGGTGCCACACAGGCTAGTTAGGGTTCCTTCCTCTGCTTGTGTTTTGGATTCTTTTACCTCTCAAAGAGAATGTTTTTACTATACTCTATTTTGAAACTTGGTACTCTCTTGTAAACTTACCAAATCATTTTTTTCTTTAATCATTCAAAACTTAAAACCTACAACTATTTTGCATCTTCCCTTCCCAGCTAAACTTTTAAAATGAGGGTAGACTTATTTATTCAATGTTATCCATTTCCTTTTTTCTTTTCAGTCCTTTATAACCTACCTTCTTCTAGAGGAACAGAAAAACCAGTGACAAATGAGATTACTCTCAGCTCCAAGAGCTACTTTGCGGGAATTATCTAATAGGTCCTTAAATTTTTATTAAATTAATTTTTGCATTGCTTCTGCTTAAATCCCTTGCCCAGCTCCATACGTTGTTCTTGTGCCTTCCATCTAACTGGTCCTTCCCATTCATTTGTAAAATATTTAACCTCCATCCTCTTTAAAATTGATTTATCCAAATCACCACCTAAATACATCTCAGAAACGCAAATCCAATGCAAGTCTTTATTTTAAAAGGTCCTGCCATTCCTTACAAGACTTCATCCTTTAGTTTTAAGTTCCACTCGTCAAAGCCAGCTCATACTCTCCGTTGGCGGCATATACAATTTCTCAAAATGTCAGACCATTTCCTGCCTCAGACCCTGTGCCCATGTCATTTATTCTCAGAAGTGTGTTTATTTTCAATCGGCATCTACTTCTTGA
Source organism: Myodes glareolus (assembly GCF_982192425.1). Taxonomy (NCBI): domain Eukaryota; kingdom Metazoa; phylum Chordata; class Mammalia; order Rodentia; family Cricetidae; genus Myodes; species Myodes glareolus. The sequence goes on along the minus strand of NC_142048.1, from coordinate 34,746,514 downwards.
TTATATGATATAAAATATTATATGAGAACATTCATTATATGAGAAAATAAGTTTGGGGCCTAGGGATACAATGATAACAGGTATGTGTCCCTTTAGTGTTAGTCAGATTTCTATCACTGTGACAAACATCTGTCAAGAATACATTTAAAACGAGGAAGCGCTCGTTCTGGTTTTCAGCCTCATCATTCTCACACTGCCACTGCCTGGCCCTTTGGATATTCATGTGGTGGTGGAGGCTGCTCAACTCATGGTGGCTGGCAAGGAAAGGCACAAGTAGAAAGTGACTAGTTCTGCGATAGCCCCTTCACAGAAACTGTCCCCAACAACCTCACTTCCTTCCACTAAACCCTACCTCTTAAAAATCCCAGCTACTGCAGAGAGGTCGAGTTGATGCAGGTTTGTTCCCTTCACCTCTATGTCGTTCTTGTCTCTGGAGCAAGAAGGTATTCTGAAAGCTATGGGAAGAGAAACTTGGACACCAACCGAGACACAAAACCCTCCACCTACAACTTATCCTGCTTGCAAGAGGTGCTGGGGCAATGGTGGCACACGACTAGTAGAAGTAGAAAATCAATGTTTGGTTTAACTTTGAGGTTTGTGAAATGAGAGGGTGCCCATGTTCTACACTGACTGGATGGCCAGGATCCAGAGACTGGATAGCCCTGAGACCTAGAGTATAACCAAAGAGGACAGGGAAAAAAATCAATGAAGTGACTTTTATTTTTTTAAATAAGAATTTGTAATACAATCTTTTCTCATTTTATGTAGGTCTCCACATTTCCACTCCATCCCCTCTTCCCGTTCCACATTTCCCTCCTCCCCCATCCCATCTACTCCTGAGAAAGGGTAAGGCTACCCTTGGGGAGTCAACAAAGTCTGACAAGTGATTCTTAATTATATTCTGCTATACTCATAGATCTGAACATAGTCCAGTAATCATAAGAGAAGCTTCCTCCGGCCCAAAAAAAAAAAAATGAGAATAGGTTCAGAAACCCACAGCTAGACATTATACAGAGAGAGAGAGTCTAAACTGGATGACTCCATGGGGTCGTTTACCTTAGAGACTGGGGAGCCTGGTAGAAGCGGGAAGGAATTAGAGGGGATGCAGGACACCTGGAGAACATGACCCACTGAATCAACTAAGTAGGACTTACATGGGCTCAGAGACAGAAATGGGAAGTACAGGCTTGTGTGGGTCTGCATATATGGTATAACTGTTAGCTTAGTGTTTTGTGAGACTTCTAACACTGGGAGGAAGTTTATCTCTTGATTCTTTTGCATGCTCCTGAGACTCTTTTCCTCCTATTGAGTTGCCTTCTCCAACCATAATGTGAATGCTTTTGCTTTGTCTTATTGTATCTTGTTTTGTCCTGTTTGGCAGCTGTCTTTTGGAGGCCTGCTCTTTTCGAGGGAGGGATTGAAGTGAGGGGGAGGTAGGAGAAGTGGAGGGTGGGGAAACTGTGGTTGGGATGTTTTGTATGAGAGACGAATCTGCATTCAAATAACAACAAAAAATGGTCCAGCTCCTCCATATTGGAGACAAATAACACCACAACCTGGGGATTGAGACTGCAACATATGAACCCTTAGGCACCTTCCTGTTCCCAACTAAAGTACATAGTGAAGGCTGGGGTCTACTTTACATCACATCAGACTTCTGCAGCCATTCCTTTAGAACTCTATGGTAGCTTCCTATTATCTTCTGTGTCTAACACACTTCCCCAAGCTGTCAAACCGTGCAGTTTACTCTGTCCTTGCTACTTTTAAATGTTTCCATCCTATATCCGTCTCTCACATGTATCTTAAAAAAAGTCTAGAAATAGGCAAATTCGCTGTATTAATTTAAATTGATAGTTCATGAAAACATATCCTTCCTGCATTAAATAAGAAAAATATGATATTCTGATATCCCAAAGACGACATACAGCTTGTATGACTGAACTTTCTGTACTGAAATCAGTTGCATGCCCTACTGAAAATCTTCGCTCCCAAATATTTCAATCACAGCTATTTTTAAACTTGGGTATATAAATTCTAGGTTGTTATTTTTAGATTGGTTCTGGTCTTATTGGACTCTCCAGTATAAGTGTATGTTGCTGTAACCCTGATGCTACTGTTTTTCTTAGTCTTTCTTCTTGGACCTTTCTGGGGTCTCCTGATCACATTCCTTCTGCTGTCTATGTTCAGTATAATTTCTTTGTTTGTGTTGATCTTCTCCAGCTCTTTCTGAGAGTCACATCGAAAGTATTTCAATTTGTTGATATGTGGTAGCTATGAAATTCACACACACACACACACAATTTAAGTAAGATTTTCATATTTTATATTAAAAAATCATAATCTCTGAACACACCATCAGTTTCATGTATTAAATATACATGGATGTTAATCTGTGGAGTCTCCGGGAATGTGATTTCTTTCTGTACATTTCTAATCTCAAGTGAAATCATCATATATGATTGTCCTTTATGTTTCACCATTAAAAGAGTTGTCAAACGTACTGTCTATCTCTGAAACTATTTCTCCAGATGTTATCCTTACACCATTTCCACTGCCGTGACTCTAAATGGAGCAAGCCCAAATAACAAATAATTGCAATTCAATTCTTGAACAAACTCATTGTATTTGGTGTCTAAATGATCAGTTTATGGCATGCAATATCTGTGACTTATTAATAAATATTTTCCTTTGCAGAAGTCCTGAAATATAGAATTGTCACAACATAAAATGCCATTCTAAGCTGTAATTTGTACAGCATCTGTTTTTTGCTTTTTTAAAAAATAAAACTCAGTAACTAGAATAAAATAATTTTACCGAAATGGTGTTCATTGATGTTGTATATGAAGTATTTTAAAAAGTACAATGAAAATGTACATTTGATGTACATTCAATGTACATTAAATGTACAATGAAAATGCTCTAGAATAAGCAGTTAAGGGGTTGGGGATATAGAGAGTTCAGAAAATAATACCATCAGGAAAACTGATCATGGCACAAGCATGAGAAGCTGAGTTAGATCACCAACAGCCACAAACACTGCTGGATGTGAAAGGTTCATATCCATAATCATTATGCTGGAGAGGTTTAGACATGGATATCCCTGGAGCTCAGCCATCTGTTGTGATTGGCAATCCCTAGATTTAGTGGCAGACCTTGTCAGAAAAGGAAAAGTAATCTGCTCTTAGAAATAGGATAAATTTGTCCTTTCTCTCTCTCTCTCTCTCTCTCCCTCTCTCTCTCACACACACACACACACACACACACAGATCCACACAGACACACAGACACACACACACAGACACACACACACACACATATGCACACAGTGCCCGCACAAGCACACACACAAAAATAGTTTAAAAGGAAGAAAAAATTTACATGGTTAGAGGAGCAAGTCAAGTCTGTATGCTGTATGTTAAAAAAGATAATAAATAAAACATTAGTAGTTAATTATGGCTCATCAAACAAAATAAAAAAGATTCCAAGAAAGGTAAAGTAAGGGATCACCAAAAAAAAAAATTGCCAAAGGGTTATTCGATGGAGGGGAAGGTCACTAAGAAGTAGATGGATGGGTGGAGCACAGAAGACTTTAAGGGTTAATGAAAGTATTCTGTATGATACGGTATTATTGGAAGAATGCCAACCCACATCTGTGTAAACCCTTTGACAATACAACACTAAGAATAACACCAGGTGAGAATTTTGACATTTGTGTAGCCACAGTATGTCAATATAGATTCATGAGTTATCAGAGATGACTCCTTTTGGGGAACACATATAACCAGTTATTCATATAGGTGTCAGGGAAGATCTAATAGGAAATATCAATACCTTCCTCTCAGTTTAGCAACCAAAGTACAACTAATTATTAATATGATAAAAAGACATGCAATTCTAAAAGAATTAAATTTATAATCAGTAGTTCATTTTTATTTATGAGAATTGTGTTGTGAAATATTTGTATACTGTGTGAACATATGCTGTTGCTGTGATTGGTGTAATAAAAAGTTGAATGGTCAATAGCTAGGAAGTAGAGACTAGGTGTGACTACAGGACAGAGATAGGAAGTCAGAGGGATAAATCTCGGGGCAGAGAGACTCCAAAGAAACATAAAACTAGTAGGATATATGGGACAAGAAAAGGTTAACAAGCCACATGATAGAATATAGATTAATATAAACAAGTTAATTATATTATAAGAGCTATTTAGAAAAAAAGCCTAAACTAAGGCCATGCTTTCATAATTAATAAAAGTTTCCATGTTGTTATTTTTGGACTGGCAGTCACTCCTGCTGAGAAAGCATACTACAAAACTGAGTTTCAAAAATATAAAGAATCACAAACTACCATGAAAGTTAGGGTTGATTGAAATATGTCTGTAGGATGTACTAGATATATGTGGAATTCCAAACCTGAGTAGTAGTTATAGCCATTAGTAGAAGGAAAATTTACTCATCCCCCTCAGGTCCCTGGGCTATATGCCACGTAAGTCTACAGTCATGTTTTTCTGATGAAAGCACACTGGAAAACAAGGCATAACATGTAAGGAGCTGTATTTTTTTATTTTTTTTTCATCGTCAGTGTTAAATAGGCTTTATTGAGAAACAACAAAATTTCTTTGCACATAAATTCCTTAAAAATTCTATTAGAATCTAGAAAATTCCCATAAATAAAAATAAAAAATGCATACTCCAAGTGAAAAAAGAACACATTAATTACTTAACTATTTTATACATTTTCAAAGGACTTTCAATAAATGTGAATTTTATAATCAATATAAAATGCAGTTTATGAAATAATCAATATAGAAACTCAAGAAAATTCCTTTAATATTTTCCTGTAATCCCTGTTTACTTTTAGAAATATTTTTAAATTTTATTTATATTTTAATATATATTTTTGGTTTTTTTCTTTTTTAATTTGTTTATTTATTAAAAATTTCTACATCCTCCCCTCCTGCCACTTCCCTCCCACTTCCCCCCCCTCTCTCTCCAGTCCTAAGAGAAGTTAGGGTGCCCTGCCTTCAAGAAATTAGACATTAGACAATCTGGTCACCAGGCAGAGGCGACTCCTCCCTGCGGAGCTCTCCTGAATCCCGTCCCAGCCTTTATCCAGCTCAATCACATTCCTGGCCAGCAAGAGAGAGTGAACTTCTAGCAGACTTCCATTGGAGGAGTGGATATGAATAACTCCCTTAAAGAACTGGATGAGAAGTATAACAAAAAGATTGAAGAAATGAGTAAAGAAATGGATGAAAAATATAAAAAAAACATCGAAGAAATGAGTAAATCCATGAATGATATACTGGGAAACCAAGAAAAAACAATCAAACAGGTAATGGAAACAGTTCAAGAATTGAAAACTGAAATGGAGGCAATGAAGAAAACACAAAACGAGGGCCGGCTGGATATGGAAAATCTAGGTAAACGAACAGAGACTACAGAATCAACCATAACCAACAGGATACAGGAGATGGAAGAATGAATCTCCGAGTCTGAAGATACCATAGAGAAAATAAATGCTCTGATCAAAGAAAACAGCAAATCCAATAAATTCTCATCGCAAAACATTCAAGAAATCTGGGACACAATAAAAAAACCAAATCTAAGAATAATAGGGATTGAAGAAGGAGAAGAACTGCAGATCAAAGGACCAGAAAATATATTCAACAAAATTGTAGAAGAAAACTTTCCCAATCTAAAGAATGATATCCCTATGAAGGTTCAAGAAGCATACAGAACACCAAATAGGCTTGATCAAAAAAAAAAAAATCCCCTCGCCCTATAATAATCAAAACACAAAACATACAGATTAAAGAAAGAATATTAAGAGCTGCAAAGGAAAAAGGTCAAGTAACTTATAAAGGTAAACCTATCAGACTCACACCGGACTTCTCCATGGAAACCATGAAAGCCAGAAGGTCCTGGATAGAGATACTGCAGAAACTAAGAGACCATGGATGCAAGCCCAGACTAATATACCCAGCCAAGCTATCATTCACTATCAATGGAGAAAACAAAATATTCCAGGATAAAAACAAATTTAAACAATTCGCAGCCACAAACCCAGCCTTACAGAAAGTAATAGAAGGAAAATCGCAACCCAAGAAGTCCAACATTGCCAGCACTGCTTACAATAACTCAGACATCTAGCGACCCTTCACGAGCTTAACTCAAAGAAGGGACACATACAAACTCTATTAAACAAACAAACAAAAAGTAATAATAACCGGAGTCAACAAGCACTGGTCATTAATATCACTTAATATTAATGGACTCAATTCACCTATAAAAAGGCACAGACTAAGAGACTGGATACGAAAACAGGATCCAACATTCTGCTGTTTACAAGAAACACACCTCAACCACAAAGACAGACATTTACTCAGAGTAAAGGGTTGGGAAAAGGTTTTTCAAGCAAACGGACCTAAGAAACAAGCAGGTGTGGCCATTCTAATCTCCAACAAAATTGACTTCAAACTAAAATCAATCAGAAGAGATATAGATGGACATTTTATACTCATAACAGGAAAAATTCAACAGGAGGAAGTCTCAATCCTGAATATCTACGCCCCTAATATAAAGCCTCCTACTTATGTAAAAGAAACACTTCTAGAACTCAAGGCAGTCATCAAACCACACACACTAATAGTAGGAGACTTCAACACTCCTCTCTCACCAATGGACAGGTCAATCAGACAGAAACCTAACAGAGAAATAAGAGAATTATTGGAGGTATTGAATCAAATGGACTTAACAGACATCTATAGAACATTCCACCCGAATAGGAAAGAATATACCTTCTTCTCTGCAGCTCATGGAACCTTCTCGAAAATTGACCACATATGGGTAACAAAGCAAACTTCCACAGATACAAAAAAATATTAGTAACCACCTGTGTCTTGTCAGACCACCATGGATTAAAGTTAGAATTCAAGAACAGTGCTACCCCCAGGAAGCCATCAAATTCATGGAAGTTGAACAGTCAACTACTGAATCACCCCTGGGTCAAGGAAGAAATAAAGAAAGAAATTAAAGTCTTCCTTGAATTTAATGAAAATAAAGACACAACATACTCAAACCTATGGGACACTATGAAAGCAGTGCTAAGAGGAAAGTTCATAGCACTAAGTGCCCAATTAAAGAAAACGGAGAAAGCACACATTGGAGACTTAACAGCACACTTGAAAGCTCTCGAAAAAAAAGAAGCTGATTCACCCAGGAGGAGTAGAAGACTGGAAATAATCAAACTGAGGGCTGAAATCAACAAAATAGAAACACAGAAAACAATCTAAAGAATCAATGAATCAAAAAGCTGGTTCTTGGAGAAAATCAACAAGATCGACAAACCCCTATCCAAATTAATCAAACGGCAGAGAGAGAACATGCAAATTAATAGGATCAGAAATGAAAAGGGGGACATAACCACAGACACAGAGGAAATCCAGAGAATCATTACATCTTACTACGAAAATTTATATGCCACAAAGTTGGAAAATGTAAAAGAAATGGACATTTTTTTAGATAAGTACCATATACCAAAGTTGAACCAAGAACAGGTGAGCAATCTAAATAGACCTGTCAGTCGTGAAGAATTAGAAGCTGTTATTAAAAATCTCCCTACCAAAAAAAGCCCAGGACCAGATGGTTTCAATGCAGAATTCTACCGGAACTTCCAGGAAGAGCTAATACCTATACTCCTTAATGTATTTCACAATATAGAAACAGAAGAATCACTGCCAAACTATTTTTATGAAGCTACAGTTACCCTGATACCAAAACCACACAAAGACACAACCAGGAAAGAGAATTACAGACCAATATCAGTCATGAACATTGACGCAAAAATACTCAATAAAATACTGGCAAACCAAATCCAAGAATACATTAGAAAAATTATCCATTATGATCAAGTGGGCTTCATCCCAGAGGTGCAGGGTTGGTTCAACATACGCAAATCTATCAATGTAATCCATCATATAAATAAACTGAAAGATAAAAACCATATGATCATTTCATTGGATGCTGAAAAAGCATTTGACAAAATTCAACACCCATTTATGATAAAGGTGTTGGAGAGACTAGGGATACAAGGATCATACCTAAATATAATAAAAGTAATATACAGCAAGCCATCAGCTAACATCAAATTGAATGGAGAGAAACTCAAAGCCTTTCCACTAAAATCAGGAACACGACAAGGCTGTCCACTCTCACCATTCCTCTTCAATATAGTGCTTGAAGTTCTAGCAATAGCAATAAGACAACATAAGGGGATCAAGGGGATTCAAATTGGAAAAGATGAAGTTAAACTTTCGTTATTTGCAGACGATATGATAGTGTACATCAGCGGCCCCAAAATCTCTACCAAAGAACTCCTACAGTTGATAAACACCTTTAGTAATGTGGCAGGATACAAGATCAACTCCAAAAAATCAGTAGCCTTCCTATACACAAAGGATAAAGAAGCAGAGAGGGAAATCAGAGAAACATCACCTTTCATGGTAGCCACAAATAGCATAAAATATCTTGGGGTAACTATAACCAAGGAAGTGAAAGACCTATTTGACAAGAACTTTAAGTCTTTGAAGAAAGAAATTGAGGAGGATACCAGAAAATGGAAAGACCTTCCCTGCTCTAGATTGGGAGAATCAACATAGTAAAAATGGCAATTCTACCAAAAGCAATCTATAGATTCAATGCAATTCCCATCAAAATCCCATCAAACTTCTTCACAGACCTTGAGAGAACAATAATCAAGTTTATATGGCAAAACAAAAAACCCAGGATAGCCAAAACAATCTTATACAATAAAGGAACCTCTGGAGGCATTACCATCCCTGACTTCAAACTCTATTACAGAGCAACAGTATTGAAAACAGCTTGGTATTGGCATAACAACAGAAAAGTCGACCTATGGAGTCGAATAGAAGACCTGGGTATTAACCCACAAACTTATGAACACCTGATTTTTGACAAGGGAGCTAAAGCTATACAATGGAAGAAAGATAGCATCTTTAACAAATGGTGCTGGCATAACTGGATGTCAACCTGTAGAAGAATGAAAATAGATCCATATCTATCACCATGCACAAAACTCAGGTCCAAATGGATAAAAGACATCAACATTAATCCGACCACTTTGAACCTGATAGAAGAGAAAGTGGGAAGTAGTCTACAAGATATAGGCACAGGAGACCACTTCCTAAGCAGAACCCCAGGAGCGTAGACTATAAGAGAAACAATAAATAAATGGGACCTACTGTAACTGAGAAGCTTCTGTAAAGCAAAGGACACTGTCAGTAAGACAAAAAGGCTACCTTCTGACTGGGAAAAGATCTTCACAAACCCTTCAACAGATAAAGGTCTGATCTCCAAAATATACAAAGAACTCAAGAAACTAGACACTAAAACTCTAATTAACCCAATTAAAAAATGGGGTACTGAACTTAACAGAGAATTCACAACAAATGAGCTTCGAATGGCTAAAAAGCACTTAAGGTCATGCTCAACCTCCTTAGCGATCAGGGAAATGAAAATCAAAACAACTTTGAGATATCATCTTACACCTGTCAGAATAGCCAAACTCAAAAACAGCAAGGATAGCCTATGCTGGAGAGGATGTGAAATGAGGGGAACACTCATCCATTGTTGGTGGAATTGCAAACTTGTGCAGCCACTGTGGAAATCAGTGTGGCGGTTTCTCAGGAAACTGGGAGTCAACCTCCCTCAGGACCCAGAAATTCCACTCTTGGGAATATACCCTAGAGATTCCCTAACATACTACAAAAGCATTTGTTCTACTATGTTCATAGCAGCACTATTTATAATAGCCAGAACCTGGAAACAGCCTAGGTGCCCCTCAATAGAAGAATGGTTAAAAAAGGTGTGGAACATATACGCATTAGAGTTTTACTCAGCGGTAAAAAACAATGACATCTTGAATTTTGCATGCAAATGGATGGAAATAGAAAACGCTTTACTGAGTGAGGTAAGCCAGACCCAAAAAGAGGAACACGGTATGTATTCACTCATAAGTGGATTCTAACCATAATTAAAGGTCTTTGAGCCTATTATTCGTGATCCTAGAGAAGCTAAATAAGAAGATGAACCTGATGGAGATTATTTAGCTATCCGCCAGGAGGTAGGAAATAGACAAGAGTCACAGGTAACCTTGGGTGCATGGGGGGGTGGGAGGGTTGTCGCAAAGGGAGAGGGTTAGAGAGAAGGGAGTAGGGGAGGATTGGGGAAAGATCGGGGGACTGGGATGGGGGGAGGGAGGAAGGATGGATATGGGATCAGGCAAGTATATACCTCAACTAAGGGAATCATTTTAGGGTTTACAAGAGACTTGATTATAATGGGGATCCCCGGTCCAAGGAGAGATCCCCAGATGGTTCTCTGGACAGAGGAGACGGTGCCTGAACCGGCCTTGGCCCATAACCATACTGATGAATATTTTGCATGTCACCATAGAACCCTCATCTGGCGATGGATGGAGATGGAGGCGGAGAACCACGTTGGAACACTGGACCTAGCTCCCTGGGTCCAAATGAGAGGCAGAAGGAAAGAGAACGTGAGCAAAGAAGGCAAGGGCACAGGAAACCTTCATCCGACGTTGGATGGCGATACAGATGGAGACCCATATTGGAACACCGAACTGAGCACTCCACAGTCCAAATGAGGAACAGAAGGATGAAGAAAATAAAAAAAAGTAATCAGGACTGCGAGGGATGCGAGCACCCACTGATACAAGGGGACTGATCTAATGAGAGTTCACCAAGGCCTGTTGGACTGGGACTGAACGAGGACGTGATCCAACCAGATTCTCTGAATGTGGCTGGCCCGGAGCCTTTTTGAAAAGCCATTGACAATGACACTGGGACTTGCTTCCTCTGCATATACTGGATTTTGGTGCTCCAGTCTGTTTGGACTCTCACCTTCCCTGGACCTGGAGGGAGGGGGGAGGAACTTGAACTTCCCACAGGGCAGGAAACCCTGACTGCTCTAGGGGATGGAGAGGGAGGAGGAGAGGGAGTGGGGGGAGTGGGAGGGTGTTGGGAGGAGGGGCTGAAATAGAAACTTTTATAATTTAATAAAAAAAGAAATTAGACATTAAAACTCTAATTAACCCAATTAAAAAAACGGGGTACTGAATTGAACAGAGAATTCTCAACAGAAGAGGTTCAAATGGCCAAAAGACACTTAGGGTCATGTTTAACTTCCTTAACAATCAGAGAAATGCAAATCAAAACAACTTTGAGGTACCATCTTACACTTGTCAGAATGGCTAAAATAAAAAACACCAATGACAGCCTATGCTGGAGAGGATGTGGAGTGAGGGGAACACTCATTCATTGGTGGTTGGAATGCAATCTTGTGCAACCACTTTGGAAATCAGTGTGGCAGTTTCTCGGGAAACTGGGAGTCAACCTACCTCAGGATCCAGGAATTTCACTCTTGGGAATATACCCAAGAGATGCCCAATCATGCCTCAAAAGCATTTGTTCAACTATGTTCATAGCAGCACTCTTTGTAATAGCCAAAACCTGAAAACAACCTAGGTGCCCCTCAATAGAAGAATGGATAAAGAAGGTGTGGAACATATCCTCATTAGAGTTCTACTCAGCGGAAAAAAAAAAAAAAAAAACAATGACATATTGAATTTTGCACGCAAATAGATGGAAATAGAAAACACTTTACTGAATGAGATAACCTTGACCCAAAAAGATGAATATGGTATGTACTCACTCATAAGTAGATTCTACCCATAAACAAATGACATTGAGCCTATAATTCGTGATCCTAGAGATGCTAAATAAGAAGGTGAACCCAAAGAAAAACATATATTTATCCTCCTGGATATTGGATGTAGACAAGATCGCTGGGTAAAAGTTGGAAGCACGGCGGTGGGGGTGGGGTGGAGGGAAAGAGAGATGGGGAGAGAGAAGGGAGAAGGGGAGGATTGGGGGAGAGCTTGGGAGAATGGGATGGTTGAGATGGAGAAAGGGTGGATATGGGAGCAGGGAAGAAGATATCTTAATTAAGGGAGCCATTTTAGGGTTGGCAAGAGACTTGGCTCTAGAGGGGTTCCCAGGTCCAAGGAGAGGTCCCCAGCTAGGTTCTTGGGCACCAAAGGAGAGGGCGCCTGAACTAGCCTTTTCCCACAGCCACACTGATGAATATCTTGCGTAGCACCATAGAACCTTCATCCTGAGATGGATGGAGATAGAGACAGAGACCCACATTGGAGGACTGGACTGAGCTCCTAAGGTTCAGATGAAGAGCAGAAGGAGGGAGAACATGAGCAAGGAAGTCAGGACTGCGAGGGGTGAGCCCACCCATGGAGACAGTGGGACTAATCTAATGGGAATTCACCAAGGCCAGCTGGACTGGGACTGAGTGAGCATGTGATCAGATTATACTCTCTGAATGTGGCTAAATATGAGGGCTGACTGAGAAGCCAAGGACAATGGCACTGGGTTTTGATTCTACTGCATGTACGGGCTTTTTGGGAGCCTAGTCTGTTTGGATGCACACCTTCCTAGACCTGGATAGAGTGGGGAGGTCCTTGGACGTCCCACAGGGCTGAGTTGTATTTTTTAAACACACATCAATGTTAAGTAATGCATACATTATTTTTATATTAATATGTTTCAATTATTACTCTACAATCATAAGATAAATTTATTCCAATTTTGTAAACTAAACTGATTCATATGCAAATATCACTATCATTTTTTACAAACTGGCCTATTCTCTGTACCTGTATCAGTCAACTTTGTAGGGACACAGAAGTGTTCATTTCCCCAAGACAAATTCACAAAGTAGTTTATAAACACCCCTAAATTTACAATATCCCAAACTTCAGAAAATGGCACTTTCAGTTCCAATCGAGTTTGCTATGAGTGCTGTAGAAGAACAAATGGTTACACTAGAAAACAACACAAGAGAAGTTGGAAGTTTTTTATTGTTGGTGCTATTACCAAAGGGGCTTGTGTTATGGTGTGACAAATTTCCTAAGTGCACCAAACAGTCCCTGGAAACAAATTGGGTGATTTTCAAAGGGACATTAACTCTTTCTTCTCACAAGAGTCCCATTTGTTGCCAGGAAACACAGACCCAGGATGGTCTAGCCACACAAAAGTACTAAGGGACACACTGATGCTCATCATTAACCAACATCTTCCCAGTGCAGCATTTCTCTGAAGCAGGTCTCTGAATTTCCACTTTGACAATGTTTCCCATGTTGTGTATTTTTCTGCCCCTATACTAAATTATTTTGGTTACATTAAAAGTGAGGAAGTTTTTTTCTGCCAGCTACTTGTGTGATACTGTGATACTATAGGTTTGATTCAATAGGTTGGTAGAACGTTTGTTGTAAGACGTAATGTAACCTATTAACTTTGTGGTCTGAAGTGTTTAGCTGTCAAGCTGGATCCCTTATTAGACCAAATAATTTCACTTGGAAGTGTTCTGAGATAGCTTCATGTTTAAAAGAAAAAAAATTAAGATGGCTTAAGTTTTATCTTAAAATTTTTCATCCCCTATAGTTCTGCATGTACTAATCTTAGAAGTAAGAACACAAGCTAAAACGGGAACCCATGTGGCTTGTTTTCCAAAGTACCAAGAACAAAAACCTAAGCTTCCCTAGGTCTTGTAACTCAGCAAGGCTTGTGAGTGGAAATACAGTGCCCAATCACATTCTGCTTTAAAAGGTGAATACAGATGAGAAAAAAACAAAAAAGTGAGGAAGTGCAGCACAAGGTCCTTGATGGCTAGAAAGACTTGTACCTAAGATATAAGATAAAATACTGAACAAATTAGTTAATTTTTTGAGAGATCAGAAGGTTTATGGCAATGCTAAGACAGTCGTAGGATACCTAAGGATTATGATGTGTCACGGATATATTGCAAAAGAATAACAATCATCTGATATTTCAACTGAGTAAATAAATAAAGAAAAACAAGTGTTTTCAGTGACATGAGAGGGTAGGTTTAAAGGTAAGGAAAACTTTTCTGACAAAATTACTTTAAACTACCATTGTTTCCCACAAATTATATACATATAATACAAAAAGCTATTTTAACTATCAAAAGAAAATACAAGAATAAAAATCAATCACACTTAAGTTTATTGTCAAAGATGACTGCTAGTATCATGGCTAAATGCTACATGATTTTTATTCATCAATTTGTGATTTTATATTTGATTATGTTAGAAATCAAAGTCAGGGATTTGTTCTTAGCAGTCAATTGCTCTACTACTGAGCTATTTCGTAAGCCACTGCATATACGTTATTTTTAACAATATCACTAACAGATGTTGCCCAACATACATGGCTGTGTGATTGTTCTGACAGGAATGTTAAGGAACGAAGAGACAATAGACGCACAAACACAAAAGCTGGGGTCAGGTGAACTGTGCATTCTTATGGAGACACACCCGCTACCCAGAAACTCGGTGCAGTTACTATACAGTAAAACAAACAGGTGAATTTATTATTAGCACTGAAGAATCAGGCAAGAAAGCTCAATTTCATAAAGTCTCCATAGGGAACAGTCTCAGATTGCAGACATCCAAGAAGAAGTTGTGGGTCATACTTTCTGCAAACTGTGAACATTTGTACACAGACAATGGGAAACTCTTGCATTCCTCTAAGCCTATCCCAGAAAAGGGCTTGTATTCTCAAACTTTATTATTCTTGACATGATTTTGCTTATGTCAACAATACACATTTAATTATGACTTCATCTGCTCTCCGCAGGATGTCCCACCAGTCAATGAATAATTTGCACACATCATATATATAATTCTAATATGTAATTAGTTATATTTAATATAATCATTGATGTGTGTTGGATAAATAAAGAATACATTGTGAAATGCCATATTTTGCAGCAAAGTAGTTAAGAGCTACATAGGAAATGTAAATACATATCTTAAGTGAAAGTAGTCAGTGCTGAAAGACTAGAAATTCTGGGCTCAAAAGCAGTTTGTATTTGGAAAATCATAAATCTATGGAGACAGCAGAAAGTTCAATGGCTCCAGAGTCTATTATAAGTGGAGTTGGACGAGGGGACAACAGGGTGTTTTAAGATATAGAAACTATGTGGTATATTGCTATGGTGGTAAATATGACTTGAATCTCTGAAAACTTATGACTTGTATGTTTTTGAATTCATGGAATGTGGAGGTTTAAAGAATATATAGTTATATATTTTTTTCAATTTTACATTGAAAGAATACCCTCCATATTCATAGACTGTTCCAGACTACCCCTATTCAAACATATGTTCTCCCAGCCTACAGTGGAGAAAGAGGAACATGCACACACTGTTGTTGGCAGCATAAAGTAGTCTGGCCAATGCAGAAAACAAAACTGAGATTCTCGAAATTGAAACAGTGGAATTACCATGTCCTATAACTATACCAGTTAGAAAAGACGTCAGCAACTAAAAGTGCTACCTTCATGTCCACATTTTTTGCAGTAATATTTTCAATTGCAATGACATGGAATCAGCTGAAATGGCTATTAACAGATGAAGGAATAAGGAAAGTAAAGCATATATACACAATGGAGAATTATTCAATCTCAAATAAGAATGAAATTATGACATTAGTAGGAAAATGGATGAACTGAAAATCATTGTGTTGAATGAAACAAACTAGACATGGGAACACAGTGCTTAATACTTCCAGACAAAATTTGACCACACTAAACCCAAAACCACTGAATACAAAGTCACAGTTGAGCATGGCCTATCATTTGCATCTAGTCACTTTCATTTTCCAAATTAGCCTGCTGGTACCATTTTCAGAATTCTCTAAAGGTTCTCCAAACCCTTACTGTTTCTTACCTTTCCTCATTTACTATTATGATTATTTGTTGATCAATTAAAAATCTCATTTTGCTATCAGTGGTATCATTTTCATTTTGGTAAAAGATTCTCTGTACTCTCATGCTATAATCAACATTTAGTTTTGGGTTTAATTCTATTATAAAATCATCATGTTACCTGCAGGAAAGAGAGTTTTAACTTCATCTACTTGTTGAGTAGCCATATTAGTTCTGTTAAACTAAATGCACTCTGAGTATCTGCAAATTATTTCCATGAGCGGGTGTCAAGTTCTGAGATTTGTATTTTATTTTATTGATTTATCTCTCTTGATAATATCATATTGCTATAATTAATAGATTTTTAATGGCATTTTGATAAGTCTCAGTTCTTAACACCATTGTCCAGTTGGTGGTTTTCTCTCTTTCCTTGATGGTGTATGTTTTACAGATTCTTCATTCCAAAAATATAATCCCTTTCTATGTTTATTGGAATTGAAATAAAGATACTATGTCATGTTGGTGAAAGTTCATACCTTTATTTACATTCTGTACAGCATAAGGACAGATAGAAATAATAAAGAAAATTGAAGGGAACTGAAGCTAAAGTTTTGCTCAGATTGGGACTCGAGGGCAGCTTGTGTGAACCTGACAACCAAAGCTGTTCTTAGAAAGGAAGTACAGGTGGGTACCAGCAGTCACCCACAGAGGGGAGCAATAAAAGCCCCCAAAGCAAGTAACTTAATAAAATCTTTTTTGATTATGTGTCATTAATGAAGTTATGTCCCCTTCACAATTCCTCTATCTAGGTCCTAACCTCTGGATCTAACTTTATTTGCAGATATTGTATAGTTGTTTCCTGTAAGTAGGATTATGAATGGAGGAGGGCTTCTCAAGAGGCTCACAAAATTCACAGAGTTTTTGAAACAAAATATCACAGACCAACAACTAGGTTGAATAAGAGGTCACCAACAACTGGGATAGAAGTAACTCTTCTGGGTTATGGCTGCATGCAAGTTGCTTAGGAAACTAAAGTGAGTTGTCATACATGGTGACAGGAATACATCACCAGACTTACCGTATCCCTGTAAGAAATCCAACTGAACTCAGTGGGTCACCAAGATGGACCTGGAAATTATCTTTCTTTAGTCTCTTTCCTTCTCTAGTAGAAATATACTCCTCAGGAAAAAAATTCAAATAGGAAATTTGTAAGATGCACTTACTGGGAGATGATAGTGCTTAAATATTGGCAGTACTAATGAGAGTGGTGCTAAAATTTAAGAAAAAGCAAACACTAAATATAGACATCAAACCACCAGAAGCTAGAGGAGATAAATGGGACAGATTTCTCCTAGAGGACACCAAAGATAACTTAACCTTTCCTAAACCTTGATCTCAGGCTTCTTAACTTGGAAACTCTTGACAACACAGATTTTAGTCATTTAAGCCACTCTGCTTTTGATTTAAGATATTTTTAAGCTATAATGTACTTAGCTGTATAAAATTCCAACCTAAGTCCAGAAGAAACATTAATAGTAATCTCAGATGTAAATGATGACAACTGAAAGAAAGTACTGCATGAGAAATGAACTCGATACCCAGAGAAAGAGAAAAGAAACACAGCAATGTTTAGATTATTGAACAAATCAACTCCTAAAGTGGTAAAAATATGAAAAGAACAAGTCGGATATAAGAATGCTTGATTGAGAAGATTCGGTATTTATTCTATTAGTTTCAGGAGAAGAGAGAAAATATCATAGATCTTTCACTTGATAAGAACAGAAATGAGGGCTTTCCAGATGTTAAAAAAAACAGTCTTCTTCGATTAAATGTTTTCTCAAGAAACTTAGTGGCACATGAATGCCAATGCAGACTTCGCACAGCGCTGTGAGCCTTCAAGTCATCAAAGACTTCATTTTTAATTTTTAAAATTTACCAGAGGGAAAAGACAGATTACCTACAAAGAATTTCAAATTCGCCTTAAGCTGACTTCTCCACAGTGATAATAAAAACTAAAAAATAATAGAAAAATATCTTCAAAGTGCTGAGGGAAAAGAACATAGTGCTATGTTCACCTAAAAAGTCTTTATAGAGCTAAGGCTAAATAAAGACATTCCAAGCGCACAAAGCCCAAGTTAGACATTTTACAGCCCAGAGAAGTTTTTATCCAATTTTAGTAGTGTGGACTGCAGATTGAACCCGTGGTCTCCCGGGGCTAAACACATGTTCTCCCATTGAGACATAATTCCAGCACACAAGAGCTTTCTTGGTAGCATAAGTTTATATAGATAATTACAGACTAAAACCTCACCAACAAAAAACAAATACAGAAAGTGTTAAGCTGTAAATTTTAACAGCTTGTAGTAATATCACAATTTGTTCTGTTTAATAAAACTAAAACTCTAGGAAGACTTACATAAGAGCTTCATATGGAGATCTCAGCATCTTGAATTCCTTTTTGTTGATTTGAAAGTAGCGAGAAACATTGAGAAATTACATATTCATAATAACTTATGTGATTAATACTTGTTAAATTTTAGTTACTAAAGGAATAGAGGGAAATACACAACTTTAACATCTGTTGAGACCAATATAAATACAGAAAGAGTTAATTCAAGAGAACACTAAGAAAAGGGAGACAAAAAAAACAAAGAAAGCCCTCAAAGCACAAACCTTGGAAAAATTAAATACCAATCATTCAATAACCACAGAAAACATCAAGATTTTGTGTTTCTCTCAGAAAGGAGAAGAGAAAATAATTGGAGAGTACAGCATTTTGTTTCTAAAATCATCTAAAAGAAAATTCTTAAAAAATGAAATATATACAATGTAATAAATATTGCCTATATAATTCTATTAAAAATAAATACTATATGGTAATATTAAAATTGGAAAGTTAGTCTTCAGGGTAAAAACCTCAATATAGAACCAGACATGGTGGTTCACTCAGATGAAAAACACTCTGGAAATAAAATAATTACATAGAAGTAGAGAGTGATATGATGAACCTGGCGGTTAGCTACATTGAATTCAGACCAATCTGTTTTACAGTGACATTTAGGATGAGATCTGGAGAGGAAGAGAGGTCTAGTCACACAAAGATTTAAGTGTGACATTGCAGGCTGAAAGCTACAGAGAGTAGAAGGGCTCACAACTGGATGGAGTCAGTGCTTTAGAGACACACAGGCCAAGTTACTGGATCATTCAAGATGGAAGAATGGTAAATAATCAAGTTAAGAGAAAGCAAAGTGAACCCATTGTTCTCTGGAGTCTATAGTAAGAAATTTGAGTTTGGTACAATAGTAATGAAATTTTAGAAAATGTGATATATTCCAATTCATCACACCATGAAATGGGCTCTTAGAAGATGCAGACTATGCCAGTACTGTGATAAAGATAACATGAATTTCCCAATGTCCCAACCTCCAGACTAGGAGTGGGACAATACATGCAAACACATGTGCACGCACACACACACACACACACGCACACATGCACGCATGCACACACGCACATACGCACACACTCATCCAGTTAGGTTAGGTTCTGTTACTAATAAAAATGTTTTCAAAGCAGAAAAGCTGTTATGTTTAATAATATGTACTTTTCTGGTGATTTAAATGAGAAATGCCTCTCATAAGCCCATGCATTTGAACATTTTCTCCCCATTTATGGAACCTTTCTGAGGTGGAACCTCACTGGCAGATGGATGCCACTGGGGCCAACATTGAGCCCTCACTCACTTCTGGTTCTTGCTCTCACTGTTTCCTGTGTGCAGATGAGATGTGAGCTTTCAGTTTCCTCCTCCTGCTGCCATGCGCTCTGACTGTAATGCCTCCTCTACCACCGTGGGCTTTCCCTCTGAAAATGTAAGCCACAAATAAACTTTCTTTTCAGTGTTGTTTTTGGCCACGGCATATCATGGCAGTAGAAAAGTAATTAATACAATATACCACTTGTATAAAAAGCTTTGATAGACTACCAAGGACATAAAATACTCTGAATCATTCCCAACCTCTTTGTTTCTGACAGATAAACATGCATTCTATAACTTTTTAAAGGCTTATTTAATCATTTTAAATTTTTTCCCTCTTTTCACACTAGCCCTTCAATGTTCATTTTGCTCATTTATTCTCTTATGAATAATTTGCCTGTCAAAAATCCCCGTGTGAATTCTGTGGCAGTTAAATGAAAACAAATTACTTAAGCAAAATCTTATTTTACATATAAGTTACCTCCAACTGTAGAAATGGGATGTCAAACCCAAGACTGTACATTTAAGCTTAAAGATTTTAGACAGAAATCCCTCATAATTCTTCTAAGTAGGCTTTATAAGTCACATGGAAGTATTTGTTTTGACAGGTAATTTTCTAATCACATTTCAAATATACTTCATTTTCACCTTTTCCTTTCAAATGGTGGGAAATGAGTCACAGATGAAATTTGCCTAATGTTTTTCTCTTGATCAAATTGGAAGGCTCATTTTTAAACAAAATAACCAACTTCATCTAAGTCTCTGAGGGTTGTGCTCATGTCTATGGAATCAATAAAGCAATGATTTTCAGTCACTACATTTTAAATGGAACTCCCTTTATATTTACTTAAATAAAGCATATACTTTATTTATATGTATAAATATCATTATAAAGTAATGATACTTTAAAGTATCGTTAATATAAGAGAGTGAAAAAATGGAGGTATTAAGTAGTTATCTGTACCAGATATTTTATTAGCTTTTGTTTAATCTCATAATGTATGGTATGGTTGCTGTACCTTATGGATGAGGTACTACGCTCGAAGACTGCATGTTCTCTTGAAATGCATCCCATGGAGTCCAACCCTCTCACAGAGTTTAGAGAAAGCTATCTGAAGTCACTGCTACAAGACAGTTAAGGATATGGTTTAGAATGTACCCCAAAGGTAATATGCTAAAAGTTTGTGTTGATATCAGAAGGTGATGTAACTTTGAGCTCCCTAATAGAAGGACATAATAAAGTGGGTGATGAACTCTTGAAGAAAGTAGCAGCATCCTTCCCCTCTTCCTACTCACTGTGCTTCTAGCCAGCTAAGAAATGAACCAGATCCCTTCACTGTCTGTTTCCTTCATAATATACTTTGGTGCCTCAGAACCAGAGCAAGTGACCATGGCCTGTATATTTGAGCCTGTTGTAGGTGGCTGTTAGTGTGTTCCTAGGCACCCTGTATTTGTTGGTTTCCTGGCTGCCCCGACTCCTGAAATAAACACAGAAACTGTATTAATAAAATCACTGCTTGACCAATTACTTAAGTGTATTGCTAGCTAGCTCTTACATCTAGAATTAACCTATTTCCATTATTTTATATTTTACCACGAGGCTCGTGGCCTACCAACAAGGTTTCAGCTTGTCTGTCGCTGGTGGCAGCTCCACATCTTCTCCCTGACACTGCCTTTTTTCCTCCCAACATTCAGTTTAGTTTTCCCCACCTATCTCTGTTCTATCCTATCTGGCCAAGTCAGTTTCTTTATTCATTAACCAATAAAATCAACACATAGACAGAAGGACTTCCCACACCATGAGCCTGAATAGATTTTTCTTTTTATAAGTTTATATAATCAAGCATTATGTAATAGTGAAGAGAGGAATAGTGAACAAATCATTTCCACCTTGGTTCTTCCCATTGACTCACCTCTTTTCCTATAATTCTAATTTGTGGTTTTGTCGGGATTATTCTGTTTTCAGAGATTACATATACACCATAGTACTATATTTAGCTTTTTATTAATCACTAGCATTATGTCAAGTAATCTTCCTTATGCTTTATTTTTAATCTACCTATCTCCTTTCCACTCTCTGCCAACACAAGCTCAAGCAAAAAATAGTAAACTCCAGAGGAATCAGACTCCCTTCTGTCCTATTCTTCACTATTTCATCAGCACAAAGAAACAGCACAAAGTGTGAATGTTAGAGAATGCTAACGAAATGGATGAGTAATAATGACTTCATATGATCCTCTTAATATTAGTCATGCATTGATCACCAGAAGATATCAGCATTTGGAAAGCAAGTAATAAACAGACCTGGTCATCTCTCTTCTAAAGACCCTTGGAGAATAATCTCAACTTGGGCCATTTGCTGCCTTTGTAATGAGAAAAGAGGGTTGGGAAATAACCAGACACTAATGAAAAAGCTGCGTGTGAAACAGAAGGAAGAGAATTTTCTTTAAGTCTAATTTAGACTAGGGGCAAAGTACTTAATAACTATCATTACACTTCCTCTAAGTTGTGCTTTAAAAATATTCTAAATGATAAGTTCATGGTATATAATTAAGCCAATGTATGAGCAGCTCTGTGGTGGCCTTTCTTTGGTCTTCACGACTTTTAAAAGAGAATGGTTTATTCAGGAAATAAGATAATTGTATATTCATCCAAAGAAAGCTAATTGTGGAATACCAATAACAATGTTTTTAATTTGTATCATATTAACAAAATGCTAAAATTTATTCATGTGCTAAGTCATTTGATAACTGTAATTCATAATATTGCTTTTTGATCCTTAAAATTTAGAATTTGAAAAACCCACTTTTTTGTAACTCCTTGCTTTATTTACATATTTCACAAATATTTGTTATGCATCATCTCAAGTATAAACAATTTTGAAGTAAATAAAGCAGGACTTCTATATACAAGACAGTAACTCATGAATCACACAATTGTCTCATGATTGCTGAAAATGCTTTGAACAAATTAATATTAGGAGTTACGTTATGTTGCTGATAACTATGGTTAAATGGGATGCTCCATTATGTATTTGAATACTTACTGCCACATAAAGTGCTGTTTGTTGAGGTAATGAAATCTTAGAGGCCATGACCTGGTTAGAAGAAGTGGATCTCTTTGAAGGTGACATTTCCTTCTGGTTCTAGATCACTTGACTTTTTATGTGACTACTAAGTGAATAGGCAGATTGAAAGTTCCTGCTGCCATGTGTCACAGCACCACCATCCTTATCTCTTCCCCAGATGATGGATGCACTCTCTGAACTGTGCACTAGGGTAAGACTTTCTTCACTTAAGTGATTTCTGTCAGACATTTCGTTACAATGACAAGAAAAATATACTTTTTCTTGTAATCGAGTAAATTAGTATGTAAGTAGTCCCCACTTTTGCAAGTTACACATTCTCAGAAAGGTGATATGTTACCAGCCCTTTGAGAGTAGGAATTAAGAAGTGCGATGATGTCTTAGATAGATGAGAAACCAAGTTTAAACACTTTCACAAAGAATAATGTAACTGAAATTCCATGGTGGGATAACTCAGGCAAACGAGCATGGCTGGACTGAAAAAAGCATGAGGAAGTTTGGAGGAATAGCCACTGAAGAAAAATGAAAATGAGCTAAGGCATGAACATCACCATACACTTTCAGCTAAATCAAAACCACAAGAATGAATGCTCTTTAGTGTCCTTACTCCGCACTGAACAGAGTGTTAAGTGTGTCGTATTTTAAACTTAACAGCATTACTAGCAAGAAGATGCTAGCTCCATCTGTACTTTACAGCTGAATACACACAGAGAAGAGCAAATCTGGTTCCTTTTTTTCCGGTTCCTTCTCTCCTACTCTGCCTTCAAGTCTTGGAAAATGTGTAAAGACCTCTACCAGAATATTAAAATACCGATCTTCTCAAACGCTTGCCTGCTCTGGTGCTGAAGTCCCTGTGTGCACATTTCTGATGTTCAATGTATAACAAGAAATCCGCAGAGAGTGGTAGAAGATGCTATGATACCTCACACACAAGAATCTACACATTATTCTATTGTGAATCCTTAAAGACATCATACGAATACCAAGATTAAAGGGGCAGGGTGGAAATGTAAAGTTTATATATAAAGACACTGTGACGATGAACCCTCAATAAAGGAGGTATTTTAAAAGGCATTGTGTGCTGGTGAAAACATGGGGAAGATGAGTCATGGTCTTGTGATGTAATGATATAAATCTACAGTTCCATAGAGCTCAGCCTTACTGACTGTCACACATTCACAGGAGGCTCACAATGACTCAGTGACATATTCAGGGCAGGCATTGTTTTTACCTGATTGGTAAAGGAGATGAACCACCTTCACCAAGCATACACCAGGGACAAAGTCTGATTTTAAATATCAGCTTCTTGACTCCACGCTCTGTCTTCTGTGATGTAATATCTAAACAAGGAAAAAGCATATAGAAATCACAAAGTGTGGAAACTCCAGTGATATAGGTGAGAAATATTATAAAAATTATTTATGGATTTTTGTCCATAAACTACAAAGTAAAGGCATGATATAATATTTATATCTCCAATGTTATAATGTTTATTTCTCTTCTAGTATATATGGCTAGAGTTTCTTTCTCAAAACTGCAGCTAACTCCTAAGTCCTTTCCTTATAAATGCAACCTGCTTTGCTGTTTTTCCCAGACTTGTGTAGGAATTGAAATAGTTACTAAGATTGGGAAATATTTTGAAAACGTTAAAACCAGGTAAATGGATAGAGTTGTTAAACCCAACTCTTTGTTGCTGTTTGTTTTTATTTTCTACTGTATAAATGTAATTGAGAAAATTAAGAAGCACTTTATGTTCCTGAAAGTTTTACACTTTTTACAACACGACAATGACTTTAAAGGGAAGTGCAGTCAGTCCTAAATTGTGCCTGAGAAGTGTGACACGGGATCAAATGCCAGTAAAAGACAAGAAGTTAACTGCTACTGACTTCGTCAGTATCAGTGTTCAGGAATTAGTGAGGGATGGAATGAGGGAGGGAGAGAATTACAAAATTATCTTATAATCTGGTGTCTGCTATAGAGTTCCCAAGGTGATACATCTACTATCAAATTGACAAACTGCAGTTTTGGTCACAAGTTCTGATATCCCAGGGTTATGACCACTATGAATAAAACAGAGGTTATTCATTACCCACTTCGACTTATAGCTCCATTTAGCCCACCTTCTTCTTCCTTCATTAGGTCTAGGCTTAAAGCCAACATAAAATTTATTTCTCACAGTGCCCTCTCTTCTCTAGACTGTCTTACTGTTATTTATGGTCATGAAAACTAATGCCTATACAAATGCTAGATTCCACTTAAACTCTTATTCACCCAGAATAATGGATGATAAAGGTATCTGATGGCCTCAGCCCACATTTCAAAGAAAATTATGACAACTTACTGGCAGTATTGCTAACTCTTCTCAGATAACTTTCTAACTGTTTCTGCTCATTACTTCTCAGAAGAGTTTACAATAATGTCTTGAGCATTTGCCCTAATCTGTGGTATTTCAATGAGGTCAATGGAAACAACGTAGAAGAAATTTCATGGGCTAGTATGTGAAATAATTTGTAGCCATTATCTCCCTCTTAGAAACCAATAATCCTTGTTAGCATTTCTGGTAGTTCTGCGTTTTAATTAATGTAGTAGAACATATTTGTGTCATTCTCTGCATGCACCCAGTGTATGGATCTCAAAACTCATCAGTCTAGGAGACACGGGAGTGCAAGACATTAAATGCACAGTGAAGAACAATTATTTAGCTGCAATCCTCTGAAGCAACCCTGAGTCTTTCCCATTGCACAGCTGAGGAAAGAGCAACTGAGACCCTGGGATTTTAGTCGGGGAACTGAGAAATGATCAATATGGAACTTTGCACATGAGACTTTTCTTCTAGAGTCTCCTCTCCTAACCCCACACCTAAAAAGTCCTACCTCTACACCAAAACCATAGCAACTACAGATTTATTTTCTATTTTGTAATTTCATGAAAGAGGAATCATATAAAACTCTACATTAAGTAATCTTCAGCGACCGAATTTCCATGCTATTTAAAGACTAAGGTTCACCCAGTTCTATACATTAATAGTTTGTTCCTTTTA
Organism: Myodes glareolus; assembly: GCF_982192425.1. NCBI lineage: Eukaryota > Metazoa > Chordata > Mammalia > Rodentia > Cricetidae > Myodes > Myodes glareolus. The sequence goes on along the minus strand of NC_142048.1, from coordinate 34,720,797 downwards.
GTCCTGTAAAAATGTTCCACAATCTGCTTTCTTTAACCATAGCAGGACAGTTACATTTACAATTTGAAGATCAGAGCAAAGCTGCAATAAAAATCCATATATAGACTATATGTGGGTAAAAGTTCTCATTAGTCTGGAGTAAATCAACGGCAATTGAATTGCTGGGCGATAAAGTAAATGCATGCTTAATATGACATACTTTAAAAATGCCATTAGGGGGCTGGAGAGATGACTCAGCAGTTAAAAGAACTTGGTATTTCTCCAGAGGACCCAGGTTTGAGTTCCAACACCCATGTGACACTTCACAACTATCTGTAATACTAATTCCAGAGAATTTCATCCTCTTTTCTGGCTTCTGTGGGTACCAGACACAAACAAAGTACCAAGACACTCATGCAAAACTCCCATACACACATAATTAAAAAGTAAATAAAAGTAGCTATCAGACTGTTCTTTCCCAGTCACATTCCCAGCAGTAAGTCATGAATGAGGCAATCTATCATATTAGAGCTTACTCTTCGTGTTGTCTGTGCCTTTATTTGATTTTAGGTCCAGTATGAACTTAGGTCCAGCTTGGATTTTATCATGGACTCAATTTTTATTTCCTAGTGGTAAGTGTCTTCCCATAGGCTTATTTGCCATTCGTAAATTCTGTTTTGGCAAAGTGCTCATTCAAATTATTGCTTATTTGAAAATTAAACTTGTCTTCTTCCTTCTGCATTCTGAGTATTCTTGATGTATTATGAACATTAATCTTCTGTTGGGTATATAAATTTCAAGTACATTTTACCAGACAAGCTTCTCTTTTCTTTGTATTTTGGAAAACAAAAATTTTAACTTCCAGAAAGTATGAAAAATCAATATTTCTTGTGATAATATGGATTGTGACTGTAGCATTATGTCTATAAAAATTATATTACATTCATTATCTGTGTGCATGCATACACGTGCACACCACACACATATATGGAGATAAGAGGACACCTGGGGAGTCAGCTTTTTCCTACCACCCTTTGGGTCCTGGGGTAAAATTCATGTCATCAGGCTTGGTGGCAAATTCCTTTAACCACAGAGTGGTCTTTTGGCTCCTGTCTATGAATTTTCAATAACTATAAAGATTTTCTCAATGCATTCTGCTAAATTTTTATAATTTATTCTTCTACTTAGACATAACTCTGAAATTACTATTGTTTAGAACATAAAGAAGGTGCTATACAGTTGAGCAGATGAAAGAAGCCAGTGTCTCTATTGCAACCCAATCCTACTTCCTTGCTTGATTTTTCATCCTTTAGTTCTGATGATTTCTGTAAATGGAATTATAGTCTATATTTCACTTTGTATATTTTGAACATTGTAATTAGAACCATCCATAGGTGGAATCACCATATCTTCATGTGAACTCAGTGTTCTATTCTTAAATAATATTCCCTCAATCACTTCTTAATTTTCCTTGAAGTCTAATTTGTGTGGCACTATTATAACTTCTACAGCATTCGGTTCCTGTGGACTTATTCTTCTTTTATGTTCTTGCTTGAAATAAGTTCAATGAATTATAAAGTTTTTAATTCCTTCAAAAATGACTTTCAGCTCTTAAAAACCATACACATTAATACAAATACTAATATTGATCAATTTAAATCTGTTATTTTGTTACCTTACTTTTCCTTTTTTCACTGCTTATTTGTAATAGATATAGGAATACTTACCACTATTACATTTTAATTTGTTTTGTTATGAAATTAATCTTCATCATTTTTATTAATTACTTTGGGGCGTATAATACTTATTGATCCTAACATTGATCCTTTAATGTATCTCTCAACTGTGCATGTGCAATCATACATGTCACAAAAAAGTAGCCTCCTTGCCCTTCACAGTCAATAGGAACATGGATTATGGACCTCTAATCATATTCTGGTGACAACACAGCCCATGAACACCACTCCATGCTGCAGTAGGACCATGAACCTAGACAAGGGTGCCTGCACCATGGATATCAACGTGGCCTTTGGTGGTCATATGGGCCATGGACAACAACACAAATGCCAATTGCAGTAAGACCTGACCCTTGGTTGCTGTGTGGGCCCAGACCATGGCCTCGGGTGGCAGACATGGCCACTCACATCAGTATAGCCTCTGGTGGCAGCATGACCTACAACATCTACATGGCTTCAGGCTGCGGCACAGTCCTCAAACATCAAGACGACCTTCTGTAGTAACTGGTATCATGGATATCAACACAGACCTGGGCTGCAGGAGAGCCTCAGACCCAAAGGCAACGTTGGCAGTAGCACAGAGTCAGACATCCAATAGACTTAGGTGACAGTTTACTCACTTCATGTTGCTTCCAAACGACAGTATGGCTTACAAATGTCCCTCATCAGTAGCATTGGTCACAGACATCATTCTGGCTCCCATCAGGGCATGGCCAGGTATGGGCTGGCAGTCACAGGACTGGTTGACTCACCAAGCTGCTTGTTTGCACAAGCCAGGGTCAAGATGGGCTTGGTCCTTGAGCTGCTGGCTCTCCCCTAAGCTTATTATTCCAATCCTCTATACTCACAGCACAACCTCTGCTTGACTCACAGATCTCTTCTGTAAAGAGGAGTATAGTCACAGAGTAGGTTTGTTAATAAAGGTAAAGGAAAGGAGAGTTGCAAAATCAACTCCTATTAGTAGATCTCCCCAAGACTGTTCTCTGAGTATGTGAACAGTAGATCCTCCAATTTTAAATCTCTATGTAATAGAGGTATTTGAGTAAAGGATTTCAGTATGATTTTATATTTCCTGAAGCCACACAAATGTGGAACAAACACAAATGTGGAAATTATTACATTGAAGTAGGGATTTTTTTATTTATATTACAAAGCTCACAGAATTAATTTTCTTGGCCTATACACCTAAACGAATCTTTGAATTCCCTTAGCAAACATTATAGGCATTGGCTCTCTTATTCAGTCTTCAGTGACCTCAAGAAGAGCTACAGTTGTTCTTCTTGGAGTCATTTGTGGTCATCATTAATCATCAAGTCAACAATGACGACAGAAAGCACTGATTTATGTTATATGTTTTTATCATGTAGCGCAGGTCAGAATTCCTCTTCTTGACAACTGAACATTTGTTAGCAATGGATGGACTCATCAAATACAATGTATGAGGCAACAGCAAGTAGCAAATGTTTGCCTAAAGTGGTTTCAGGCATCCTAATGTTCAGAACACACTTACAAAAATAATTTTATTTTGATATTTAAATATGAGAGGTTTTAAAATTTCATTTATTCTTGTTCTTAGGTCTTTAAGAAATACTGATTTTAATTTACTTTTGCCTCATACATTGGGCAGACACATTATTTTTTTAAGTGTGTATGTATGCTTGTATAGTATGAATTATAAATATAAGACTTTCTAGTTTGATATTGAGCCCTAACTCTGTAGAACAGGGGTCCATTCTTTACCTACCCTTCCGGGACTCCAGTTGTGAATGATAGATGTGAGATTTTTACATAGTCCTTCCTTGCTTCAGTGGCTAGCCTACTGCCTACTTGTTCAATCTATGATCGCATGTCCTTCTCATAGAAAACTTATTCAAACTGGCAGACCCCTTAAGGCTATGCTTAACTTGCGTCCATTTTATGGTCACTTAATAGTTACTCTCAGAGAGCCATGACCAGGAAATAAATTATGTTCAGTTATATAATTCAGATCAGTCATAGAGAAGATAGCATTTCAAAACACATGAAATACAACTATTTTAATATTTACACATCCCAGAGGGAAGACAATAGCATTCTCACAAGGCATTGATGGGGAAAGAGCTACGAGATACATGCTTAACTAACAAATGGACAACAAGATAAAATTACAGGACCCATGGACCAAAGCTTTCACTGGAAGCCAGAGAATCATCAAGCAGATTTTTACACAAATACATAATTAAAGGACTAGTGCAAATAGTCATGAGTTCCATGTGTGTCTAATGTTTGGAGTACAAATTCATGAAAAAGTCATTTGCCTAATGCTTTATAGCTACTGGTACAGGCCAAGCTGGATCCAAACATAGCCACCTGGGTTTGGGAGAAAAAACTAGTGCTTCCAAGTCCCATCCAACCTATCATAGCTTCCTCTCTTGCCCTGCCTAGTTCTACAATCATTCAGTCCCAAAGATACACAAAGGCATATATTAATTGCAAACTGTTTGGCCTGTTAGCCCAGGCTTATTGTCAACTAGCTCTTACAACTAAATTAACCCATAATTCTTGTCAATGTTTAGCCACATGGCTTGATACATTTTCTTAATATAGCATTCTCAACTTACTTTCTCCACTGGTAATTGGCTCTGTCTTTCCTCTTTCCATAATTCTCTTAGTCTGGTTGCCCTGCTTATACTTTCTTCCTGGTTATTGGCCAATAAGTGTTTTATTAAACTAATACAAGTGACAAATCTTTACAGAGTAGAAGAGCATTATTCCACAGCATTTCCTTTTTTCTTTTCAAAACAAGAACTATGAATTTAATCTTCTTTGTTTATCTTTTTCTTGGCCATTATCCATACAAGTTGTAACCAACAATCTAAATTAAAACAAACACCCATGGATTTTCTGTGAGGCTAGATCATCTCAGCCAGAAGTCCTGAAGCTGTTGTGGATGAAAAACTTAGAGGAAACTGCTCTAAACTCATAGGTCTTCCTTATTAATAATTATCTTAAAAATAACTGAGTTTTTTGTGTTGTTATCTATTTCTGTGTTTTGGAATGGTATCAAAATTCTTCTCAAAATAAAATGAATATTGTTAAAAGATCTTGTAACATGTTAGATTTTATCTCAACAAAATAATCTGTATAGGACTTACATTTCTCTATAATAAGCAATTCTCAACAATCAGACTCATTCTGATTTTTTAATCTTTCTTTAGAATCTCATTATATTCATATTTTAAAAGTAATTTGAAGGTTAGAGGACTCTGGAGATGAAAGTCAAGCTACATTCCATTGTGAATGATTAAAATTATGACTTTCAAGGTTTCAATTCTCTAATAAAAGAGTAGAATTAGTTATTTGTTGAATAATTCTCTACAGAAAGTAGAAATCAGTATACCTGCCCTAAAGGATTATTAGTGAAGAGAATATAGCATTATATTCAAGCATAAAAAATTACACTAATTTTGTAGTTAAAGGAATAACATGGAGGGATCTTTATTCTACATTGTGTATTCATTCGGTCATGAAAGAGGTTTATTTAATCTCATCTCTGTATGGTCATATACTGCACTAAGTAGGATTTAAAAGATACCATAATCCAAATAATACCTCCGTCCCAAGGTTTATCATTTGGCCCGTTGAGAAATAATAGTCACCACTAAAAATCGTGGGCAAGAATAAAGGTTAAATGTGAGTTCATGAGTGATTCTGAGATGCTGTTGAGATCTGTGTAAGGTCTCCCCTAAAGTTCTAATGTTTTCCACCATGGAAACATTTGTCACAAATCCTACCAACCATTGAGAATTCCTATCTTGGTGAGTAATTATCATGAAGAGGGAGACCTGAATTACTGACTTTTTTTAAGGTAATTATTTTTTAGCTAGGAAGGAGAGTTCTTAGGAACTAAAATAATATTGGTAATCAGAGCTCAAAGCAAGGTGTACTACGCATTCAAACACACTTGAAAAATTACAACATGGGATCCTTATCTGCCAGACTTACCTATGAAATATCACTCTGAAGCCTTGTCACCACTGAGAAGTCCTAAGTTCTGCTGTACTTCTTAATTTAGTCTTTAGTTTGTCCCTGTACTTTGAAATTAGCCATCCCCACTCTGGTTTTGATATCCTACTTTAAGAAACTCAGTAACTGATTATGACTTTATAATTGTCCTCCTAGATCAGATCATTGCATCTCCAATATCCTCATTGCCTGTTAGGGTCGGCAGACCCTCAGACACTGAAATTTCTATGACCTCTCTCCTGCCAGTATAAATAACTTGCTTTCCTATGCTTGCAGCTGCTCTGAGCATGAAACCCTCATGAGTTCCTGACAACAAGGAAGTGGTTTCTGGTGTGCTTGCAGTAGAAGATCATGAGAACCCGGGCATGGCCACTAATCAAGGAGAGCTCTATAAGCTGTCTTGGAACACAATAAAATTGGCATTCTTGCTTCAAGAATGACCCATGTTTCTGTGTGTCCTTTAATCCCCAGACCCTTGCATGATTGCAGTTCTGGGTGGTCCAGGCACCACAATTGCCTGTATGAGAAACAATTCTACCATAAGACAAAACGGCATTAAGTTTAAGAAATCAGGAAACTTTTTATATAAAGGGGTGGGTTTTTTAATATCAAAAGTAGAAGCAGAATAAAAAAATAAATGTGGAGAGTAAATAATGATGGACATTAAAAGAAAATTTGGGGGAGATGCAGAAAGTATTAAGGATTCAACGAATACTGTGATTTGAGTGTAGAGTACAAACAAACTAAAATAATAGTATCTAAATAAACCCAGGAAATACAAATGTAGTCATAGTTTGGGATGGGTTAATTTGGTTTGGTAAGCAATGAAAAAGCCTTGTGCCTAAGTGTCACAGCAGGGGCCTGTGCGTTGCAGAAAACGGAGGATATGCCAGGTTTCTGGAAGACTAACGGGTCTGTGATCTAACAGGGAGGAGGAGCAGGATATGGACACTGAAGACAATGACAACTATGATAAAGTCGGCAGTGCAAATCACATAAGTTTCTGGAGAGGTAAAGCATAAAAACTTGGAAAGTAAGAAGGATACATACAATAAGGAAAAACTTGAAACAAGTGAGAGAAATGGGTTCTAGAAAGTGAGGAAAGCAAAGGGTGGAAGGTAAATGCGGAGGGGGTCATTCTGTGCTTGGATGAACAAGGACAGAAACTTAGAGACTTCAAAGCCAGAGCAGAATTGACAATCAAGGGCCCATTAATTAAAACCACAAGAGGTGAAAGGTGGCATTGCAGCACAGGGAGCGAGTCTGAGCTGCTTTCCATAAGACTTCTCTGATCAAGAGAGGAAGAAAGAAGTGGGTCCTGCAGAACTACTGTTACAAGATTAGCTTTCAGTACTGCAATTTTAATTAAGGATGGCAGAGCACATGAAAAATGATTTGTCGCGTCCATCCCAATCAGCAAGAAAGACGCAACAAAGACTCTTCTTTCTGGGCTTTATTCAGGAACCTTGAACATTCTTCTGACCCTGGGGAAAGCCCACTGCTTGAATAGCCTCTGTGTAGCCAACCCCAGCAAGCCACGTGAGAAATGTGGATAGGTCCAGGTACGCAGAAGCAAGCCTGATTATAGTTTTGGCCATAAATGGAGATGTTTATGGTTAGGGAGCACTCACCAATCGGGGGGTAGAAAGCGGGAGCCAGCACCATCTGTAAGGTGCAGGACAAAGCAGCTCTCTACAATGATTAAAAAAGAATTTACAAATATGTCCATGTTGGTTGCTGAAAGGAAATAAAAGGAATGCAAATGTAAAACATACCAGTTACAACTGGCAGAAGGGAAAACCAAAACAATGAGGGAATTTGAAAGATATGATAAAGAATAAGGATCTCAATAAAATCTTACCGTAAGCAAATAGAAACATGAGCAGCATCTCCCAAGAATATGTGCACTTGTAATATAGAGGTTGCTTTATAATAGTATCACCTGTTTGTGAAAAAGCAGCTATGGTTAGCAGAATTAGTAAACAAAAATTATAGGAAAATTGCTTAGGATGAAAAGGGTTCCCCATCTCAAATCTCTTAGTTGCAGTTACAAACCAAGGACTTGTAGTGGATGTTCCAAGACACCTTTATATTTATCAGTATTAGATAAGGGATACTGAAATCAAGTGATCAAAGTTAGCAAGCACCGTGAACTCCAAGGCTACACAGAGAACATCCACAGTCCTGACAAAGACATTACAGTGATAACTATCAGACTAGATAGGGAAATATAAAAGATGCCATAGCAGACTGTGGGGAAGAATGAACAGTTTACAATACAGTGAGTTTAGAAATTAATAGGTTAAACAAGGCTTGAGATTTGTAAATGTAATACTAGTATTTGGATAGCTAAGTTATAAGGAGTGTGACTAGTTCCAGGCCTAATCTATGTGTGTACCATAGTGATACTTTGTTTAAAACAAACAAACAAAAAAATAATGTGCTGATATAAAAAAAATGAGAGGTGTGAACTTCTGTGTTTAGACCCAAGGTCATGGCATGGTAGTGTTGTGTGAGAAAGGAAAGATCATTTCTCAGTTCCTCTGGGGTAAGCATCCAGTTTTGCTCACCCGGTAAATACTGGAGTGATAACAACACATTGTCTTGTACTACATTTCCTTTGTGGTTTTTTTTCACACATTTACTCCAGAGAATATCTAGCATCAAGATTTTAGATATCAGCTACTTGTGCATTGTTCTTCAGAGATATTTCTCCTGTGGCTTTTTGATTTCTTACCCAAATTACTTACGTGTTCAGCTATACTAGCATCTCCAATTGGCTGACATTTTAATTCCAATAAACAGAGCGATTATCGGCAAGCTGATTAGTCAAGGACTTAGGAGTCACTCTTGCTACTTCTATATCCATATTTTATTCATTTGCACATCTACATACTACTCCCAAGCATATATTTTGAAGCTAATTGTGACTCGACTGCCCTCCCACCGTTATTTAACAAAGATACAGAATAATAGAGATGTTTCTCAATGTTCTGGTTTTCTTTACTACCCACAATAGGAGTTTCACACAGCAGTCACAACAATCATTCCAAAGTTCAAACTAGAATGAAATCCACAATAGACTGGTCTGTAATGAGAACCAAATTCCTTAACAGCACATGGTCTTTCGGTAGATGCCCTGCTGACTTTCCTCGTACGATGCATTGCATCTTCTCCCCACTTCCATACATGTTATAGTGGCCACTGTCCTATTGCTCCTGCATCTTTCATGTTGTCATTTTATGCTCATCATGATTTCCATTCGGTCTGAAACATGTCTTTCCTACAGCATTTTTCGTTCAATATTCAAGTCACGGTTCAAATGCTCTTAGGTAACGTAAGAGTCTGAAGCTGCTTCCCAGTCAGTCAGTGTTTAGCACCTCTCTGCAACATCTCTGCAACACAGAGGTCATCGGGGGGCAGCTCACAACATGTTGGACAGGAAGCAAAGAAGAGCAATAACAAGAAGGAGGTCAGGACAAAAGAGAGCTACAAAGGACACACTTCTGGTGGAAAATTCCTACAACCAGGTCCTACTTTCCACAGCTCTTTTCAGATTTTTTTTATCTATTCATTGCTTAAAAATCTGGGTATGGACTTAACTAATATCCTGGGTGTAAATCAAAATAACCATCAAAGACCTTAAAAATCCCTGTTCTTGGGGCTGAGAGTTGGCTCAGTAGTGTATAGTGTTGGATGCTCTTGTAGGGATTGAGTCCCGGAAGCTCTATGGAATCTTACAACCATTTGTGACTCCAAGCTCAGGGCATCTGACATCTTCTTCTAATTCTAACTTCCATGGGTACCAGGCGTGCATATGGAGTACAAACATATATGTGCAGGCAAAATATTCATTTACACAAAATAAGACAATACATCTAAGAAACTTTATAAACCTCTGCCTGTTTATTTTCCTATCTTACACATTCCAGATAATAAACTTTGTCTGTCTTCTTCATAACTATAGCCCTAGGACTCAAGACATTGTTTGGCATATTAAAATGCATTCAAAATAAATAAGTGGCTAAAATAATTTAAATTGATCTTATCATTACAGGTCACTTACAGTCAGTACATCGTAATAAAGAAATTAACGTGTATCTTCTCTAATCAGTCCTTACTTTGTTTCTCAATTAGAGTATCAAGGGGGACCTTCTTCAAGAATCAATTCACCTTCCTCAAGAATCAATTCAAGTAATAGTGCAGCTGTGTCCGCCAGTGATCTGATATTAATCTCTGATATACATTATTGATGTTGCTTTGGAGATTATTCAATCCACTACACGAATGGACAACTTATTCACTATTTACCACCATAGTTCTCCACATTCAGGGCACATAATTAATATAATAACAGTACTTAGTATTAATCAGTATGAATATTTATTCTCATGTTACCTCTCATCTCTCTACTCCTCTTTGAGGGGTAAGTAACTATACTTTCTATCAAAATATATTATAGAATAAAAACCTATAAAATAGCACTTATTACTTTCATAAATTTTTCATAAATATTTATAATATACCTAAAGTCCACAAGTAGACTGTCCATCTTATATCTACGAAGTCATTGTTGACTCTGAAAACTCAAAGTTGGAAGAAACAGGAATGGAAAAAAATAAAAATCAGATTAAACATTCACAAGAAGGACTTTTACTAGGAGGCAGAAAATGTGATCTTTATCCCCAGATTGTTTTGCCTTTTCCTAAACATCTGTTGCCGTATGGGGCTTCTGTAGAACAGAAGGCTCATCAATGATGTGTCTAGATTGAGACTATGAATATTTAAATCAGTCAAAGGAACAAACTGCAGGATTGTGTGTTTTAGAAATTTATTTTTAAAATCAACTTTTTCTTCTGGGAATTTCTATTGACAAAGGAAATGGTGTTGGGAATTGGAAAAACTGCCTACATAGTCTTACATAATACCACTCTGAATCTTTCCTTGGGGAGACAGTTAAGTCTGTTTTCCGACATTGTTAAAAATTTCTCTGAATTATCAGTTATTGAAAGTTACCTCCATTATCGTCCTATGGGCTCCTTCTATTGTCACAGCAATGAACATAATATGTTATTCCCTTTGATTTGCTGGACATTCTTGTCAGTATTCATAGAAGTAGTTTTCAGGGTCATATGTTTGTTCCTAAAATGAAAGTGTACAAAACAATACTTTAACAGCATACATTAATCATTTATCATCAGTATCCCTAAGGTACTGCAAGTTTTTCTAGTCCAACATTTTCCACTACTTTCATGAAAGCATTCAGTTTCATTATCTAGTCTTATCTGTCTTTCTTCAACCACAGAACAAATTTTAAAAATTAATCTTAGTTAATAATGTTACTAAGCTTTTTTGAGACTCTAACAAGAAAAATCTACAACTATTTCCCCTTATAATAAAAAATACTTTCAATTCTATAAACTTTGAATTTGATCAGAACTTCTTTGTGTAGTCATTCATAGAGCAGTTTATTGCCTATATTAGGATAGCCTTTATGGAAAACAATATGAAGACTTATTTTAGAAAAATTGAGCCTGTCATGGTAGATAATGCCTGTAATACAATGACTTATCGTGATGGAGGAGGAGGAAGACTGCCAAAAGCTGTGGGCTACATAGTGAGTTATAGACCACCCTGGTCTACAAAAGAAACGGAAATACAATATACACCCAGAAATCCCACTACTGAGTGCATGTCTAAAGGAAGCAGAATTATTACATGGAAGAGACATCTATACTCTCAAGTTTACTGCAACACTACTCCTGACAACAGAGAAATATAATTGAGATATGTGCCCATCAAAAGAATAACAGCTTTGTTTCTTGCTTTGTTTTTAGTGGCCTATATACTCAGCAGAATACTTTCCAGCCACAAAAAGGATGGAATACTATTTAATAGATATTTAACCAGGTGAAAGAAATGAAACTCAGACAAGCACTACATAATCTTAGCCATACATAAAATCTAAATAACTTGATTTCATCAGAGGTGGTTCCGAAGATAGAAGGGATAGGGGAAATTTTAAACAGGTACTAAGTTAACCTAAAATCAAAGGTATAAATTCTGTTGTTAAATACTAGGGTGACAGAGATGATGACAAAGTACTGTGTATCTCAGAGAACTAGAAATGAAAGATGCTGAATGTTTGCATAAGATAATAAAAACTGCATAAAAAAGCAGACACACCTACCATTTTGGGAACATGTCCTCCACTCTGACTTAGCATGTCACTACGACATCTTTCCCCATCTATCCCTTCTGGAGACTCTCTGGTGGCAAACAGGCAACTGGCAGTCTAAGCAAATGGATACAAGCTCTGGATCCTTTTACAACAACTTGACACATTAGCGTTGTCTGACAGTTGGGAACCTCAGTTAAGAATATGCCTTTGTAAGATCCAACTGTGAGGCATTTTCTTAACTAGTGACTGATAGAAGAGGGTGTCGCCCACTGTGGGTGGCTCCAACCCATACTGGTGGTCCTGGGCTCTATAAGAAAGCACATGTAACAAGCCAGTAAATTGCATTCCTCCACAGCCTCAGGATCAGCTTCTGCCTCATGGTTCGTGCCCTGTTAGAGTTTCTGCCCTGATTTCCTCAATGATGGACTGTTACCTGGAGGTGTAAGCTTAAATAAACCCTTTCCCCCATGTTCTCCATGTTCTTTTGGTTATGGTGTTTCATCACAGCAACAGTAACCTAAGACAATACACAAATGAGGAGGTGAGTCGTTTGAAGCTCTACTCCCTTAACATTAAGAAGACAGCACAGCGAACTCATCACAGAACTTTATCCCCTGAGACCATGAGATCATGGGCCTTCCTCACAAGCTGTGAGCTTAAAGCCTAACTTCTGTCCTCTTTTGCTCAAATGTCAGACTGCTATTCTACTATTCCACTGAAACCTTTTTCTCACTCCTGTGACAAGCAGCAGAAGTCTCAAGCAAGAAAGGAACTCCATTTGAACTCACCAGAACAGAACTTAAAAATTTTGTTCTCAAAAGTCCTGTAATCTTGGGCTTTTTTCTAGGAAAGCCTAAATAAAACAAATACTTCAAGTTCTGTCTTATGTTATGTACAGTCCCTTGAATTCTTTTTCTATAATGTTGACTAGAATTTAGTGATCAACTCAGTTTAAATAAAACAATACCTCTTTTACATACCTTTTAAACATTTTGTTAACAATAGTAATATTAAAAGTAATAAAAGCCAAGAAGCAGAATAACAATAATCTTTAAACAAATATAAATATTATAAAATACATTTATGTAAGATTACATTTAGATTGAAACCATGAGTTAAAGTGAACAAACAAGGCATTTCAATATCTTTAAAAATTACAAAGTACATTATTTAAGAATTAGCTGAAGATGGAATTTGTGTAATTTTAAACCTGTTCTGACAAAGCAGAGAATTAATGCCATTGTCGAGGCATTCCAATAGATTACTAATTTCCTCTTCATACTATGAAGTCACACATAAGATAGGGCTTATCTTTCATAATTTTTTTCATTTGTGCATTCCAATACTTGCTATATTTGTGACTTATATTGGATCCTATTTCTTTCTACTTTTCAGAGAAGATAATTGACTATTAAAAGTGTGTATTATTACTAAGATGAGTTTTCCATTAAATTATAAAATTTATAAAATTCACTTTTCTACTCCATTAACAAAGTTTATAAACTTTATAAATGAATAACCCTAAATTATTAAAAACAACCATGAAATATTTTTATAAGTTTTCTTTAACAAGTCAAATAAAAACATAATATTATCCTAAACTCCAATACAGAGCAAACTAATGAACGTATCTTATAAACGTCTAAAAGAAGAAGTATGTTATTCTGTTATTGTGTAGCAGGCAATATGAATGGCAGTAAGTACTGCTTTAAAATGGTAAAGCTTTTCATAAATGGTTTTCCATAAGCATTCACTTATTAAAGCACTAATAGTATTTATTTTATGTGTCCTTCTACATACAACTTCCATATATGGAATGTAAGATTAAAAAAACATTTCAATCAAGGAAATTCATTCCTTGAGGAAGGAAAATACTCAGATGCCGGAAAACTGAAGCTGGCAGAGCCACATATGCGGGTTTGACACATGGTAAGAAAGTAGAAACTCTTGAGGTCTTAGTTCTGTACTTTGCGGTCACACTAGGAAAGCTGTGAGAGACCACAAGCTATTCATTCCGATCTTAACCATAATGTCAACTTAAAATTAGAGACACCTTAAAGAGACCTTAAGGAATGCATGGGATGAGCTGAATCGAATGAATGGAAGGGAGGGAATGATGTGATCCTATTATACATTTCAAAATACAAAAATACTATAGGAAAATAAATTGCAGACCCTGAAGAACAAGATTCGTGCAAACGTCCTGTGCCAAGTGCAACTGAAGTTTCTACTGCATCTGATGCATATCCCAATCAATAAAAATAGAATATTCCATTTTCTGACCTTTCTGAAATGATTTGATGTTAATATAAACATTAGGTTACATTTGTAGAAAGGAGGTTGTAATAAATACTCACCTTTCCATGCAGATTCAGGGAGACAGAGCTCGTAAGGAAGCACTTTGAACACATCAAGTGTTTTTGTGTGGGATCTGATGCTGACTTATAATGTTTTCCAAAAATAATCAGAAAACATGGTAGGAGTGCCTGAAGAATTCATAGCAAATATTTGGCACAGAATAAATATTTATAGAGCAAACAGAATAAGTGAATAAATAAGTGAACAGACTCCATATACTGGTGGGGCTGTCAGTGCCAGGACTGGGGGACCATATAATAAACAAATTTTACTTTTTCCAGAAGTGTTCTTACACTCTTTTAGCATCAATTTTATCCATATTTAATTTCCAAAAGTTTTGTGGTCAATTCAAGGGGTGAAACCATACACACTGATCAATTCCAAAGGATGTATTTCAGGACTGGAACAGTATGAAGCAGGATTTTCAAAAATATTTTTCAACACAGGCAAAATCAATTTTCACACTGGGGACGGCAAATGAAAACCCACTGTCTCTTTTCTCAGCATAAACCCTAAATATCATGTAAGAGATAATTTTTTAAAGATGTAAAGATGGTTACACTGATAAATTCCTGAAGATCAGAAATGATGAGAAATAAATAACACCAAAAGCAGAGGGGAATAAAATAAAATAGCCTGGTATACAAGAAAAGGTCAGAAAGTGCATCCAACAAAGGTCAAAGTAATTCCAGAGAGGCCTGGCAGTGGCAGAGAGCAGCAAGCCTGGACAAATTTGAGCACATGGGCAGGGCAAGCTAGCTAAGCTGCTTCAACCATCACGGCCATACCTTGTCAGCCTGGCTATCGTCAGTGCCTAATTGCCCTTCAACTGCTGTTTCTTGAGATCCAAGGATAGGGTTGCAGATCGTGAACTATATGAAGGGATAAAGAAATATGTGTTAAGATCATAAAACATTTAGACACTGCCAATCCTGTCAATTGGAGTCAAATAAATTTATTTGGCAGCATTACCTCATTGGTTTTGTCTACCTTCGCATCAGCCTACTCACCCACCTGTGTATCTAGATCTGCATATATGTAAGGTTGACTTCCTGCCCAGACCCCTGAAGCCCTCACAGCCAGTAAGCCTTGCAATGTCAAACCATCACCGACTTAGTGCTACTTCCAAAGTCATTTCTGATTTTGTCAAGGCAAAGCTGCCCTTCTCTAGGCAGCTACCCTACCCTAAGTCTAGGGTGGCTGTGACGTGAATCATATCTGGATGGACCTCTGATTTCTTTTTGCCAACTATGGTTAAATCCTATGAACTTCCATCAGAAACACCCGTCATCATACTGAGGTTTGGCATTAAGAGCAATGTAAGAAAATCATCTTTAGAGCCAGAGAAAAATTTGTCACAAATGTAAGGAGCATGCGCCAGAGGGCAAAACTCCCCGAGGAGCTCATCAGAAAGCCCCAGGCAAGACATAGAATGTCCTTCGACTCATTTATGACTATAAAATGGGGGAAATGGTAAGTCCCATCCTTAGAGTTTGTGAGGACGCCTCAGCTAATATGTGTAAAGCTCCTAAAATAATCCCTGGCAATGTTTAATGAATGACAGCTATTATTAGCTAAAATGAATTCCAATAAAAATAGCAGAAGCTTTTCAAACAGGGTTCCACTCGGTCTATTATGTTAGCAAGTGTCTTCCCTAACATTTTTCCTGTTTTCACTAATGAAGGGAGGCTCCCACAATGCTTCAGCTCATCACCTAACCTGAATACCACGTCTATCCAATAAGATTACCTGATACAGTGAAAAAGCACCCCACCTCTGTGTCTCCATGACTAGTCCCTAAAGAAGAACATAAGGACAATTTCTTTCCTGAAAGTAGGTAACACTGGCTATCCAGCACTAAGTACAAGGTTAGCTAAAAGTCTCATCTATAAATTCTTAGATTCCATAAAACAGCCAAAAGAGAGGGCCTCATAAAAATTCTAGGAATAAAGGGGTGTGAGTAACATTTTCTTTGCTGGCTTGACCCATATCTCTGACTATTGCTTGTTATTTCCATTTCCCAGAGACGTTCTAAACAGACTGAGTGACGGCATCATGGGCTTTTGGAACACAAAGGGCAAGATGAGTTATGTTCGTGAAGAGTGCCTATCCCAGTTGACTGAGGCTATATAAGAAATCCCCCTGTGCCTCTTCACCATCTATCACTGTGTTGCTCTGTCTGGATGCCTTCACTTTGAAAGGGATATCACTTTTGAGCTTACAGGGATTTTTCCAAAAGTCTTTGAGGTTATGCAACTGATTTTATGAAAAACTGAAGACCTCAGTAAGACAGCTTGGCCACTAAACATGAAATCTCATTTCCCAGTGAATAATTATGCTCTTTAAACACGCTCTTTAGATAGCATGTTTGGCGCCTTTAAGACAATTTGGAAACATTTCTAAATTCCTCCTACAAAACTATTTCAGATTTCCTTGCACACCATTAAATAAAATATAATTGTCAAGAAATATATTTTCACTTTTGTAAATGTAAGAATCCTAAAAGAAATGACAACAAAATGTGGAAAAACATTTTGGGTCATTCTGCTCTCTCAGTAATAGCAGACCGAATCTAATGCTGCATTCTGTATTCTGGATTTCACTCAGTACTGGAACCTGTTCAGGGATAAATGTTTTCCAAGTCATCCTGACTTCCAGTTAGTATTCCATGTACATTTCTTTTCTATATTCTAAAAGCACTAAGCATTTTCCTTCCAAGATTATTCCCATGTATGCTATCAAACATCCGTCCTACCTGAGTTGGTTTTCCTGTGTTCACCCTAGTCCTAGCTTAAGAATCAAAGTCATTCTGTATCTGGTGTGGTGAAATAAACAGACCTCTTCTTAAAGATCTAAGATTGAGTATTTCCCACCCACTTGACACACCCAAAAAGCGACCCTGAAAGAAATTGGCTTTTACTTAACCTTCAAAGAAAATTCTGTAAGATTTAACAGAATATAATGGCAATGACCTTTAAATATGTTTGGAATGAGGAACCCTGTATGTACTCCCAAACAACAACTGATCCCAGAAAGTACTAACACTTCTATTAAGTAAGGACACCTCCCCATACCTCCAAGAGCTCTTGTCAGACTATTTGATAATGCCATGTCACCTCTTAACGTCACATGACTGTAACTGAGAAAAAAGAGCCGCACAGACAGCAAGCAGGGTCAAGCAAATATCATCTTCACTGAGTTCATCTAAACGAAAATGTTTGTTTCTAATGTGTTCAGTTTTTAATGTAGAAGTTTCATTATCATTGTCTTGTAATTTGGGTTCTGATAAACTATGCATGACACTTAGCACCATGCCCGTTTCCAGAGCTTCAATTCAGCGATATGAAGTATATGTCTATCATATAACCATTGGCACAGTTGCTTTCGGAACTTTTCTATCTTGTAAAACTGAAGGTCTATAACCATGCAACAACGCTCTGTGTTCTTCCCACTCTTCACTTCTGACAACTACCCATTCCTTACTCCAGACAACTCCCTGTATCTCTTTGATTCCAAATATTCTTAAGAATAAAGTAAAAATCTTACAATATATGTTTTTTTTGATGTCATTACATTTCTTTTGGCCTGAGTAGCTTGTTTAATTTAGTACAATGCCCCCCCCACTTTTAATCCATGTGGACATATATGTCATAGTTTCCTTTCCCTTGATGTGAAACTATTGAAGATGGCATGCCATTGTATATTCCACAGTTTACATGTCCATTCATTGGTTGGAACTTGGATTGTTCCCACAGTTCAGTTACTATGTGAACTGTACTATAACATCTATATACAAATATCTTTCATACTCTTCTCCCAGTTCCTTTGACTATATTCCCAAGAAAAAGAGTTTCTTGATTATACAATTGTTTAGGTATTTTGAGGAACAGTCATTGTATCTTTGTTAGTAGTTTTGTGTCATTACTTTCTTACTAACTCTGTTTCTACTTCTCGTTTTCCTCACTACCACTTGTTACTTTCAATGTGTGTGTGTGTGTGTGTGTGTGTGTGTGTGTGTGTGTGTGTGTGTGTTGATCTTAGACATTCTAAGAGGTAGGAGTTGCATTGAGCATCTTTTCTTTGTCTATTGTCTCAGCTCTTTGGAGAGTTATTTAGTTTTTGCACCTTTCAGTTGTCTTACATTGTTGTTGTGTTTCAGGACTTCTCATTAGGTCTGTATATTACTCTCATACCACACATCATTTTCTTTTCTCATAGTTTTTGTTTAAAAACACTTTTTATTTTACATTCCAAACCCAGTTCCCCCTACCTCCCTTTCTCCTGTCCTCCCCGAACCTCCCTTCCCATTTCCCATCCACTCTTCAGAGGAAGTAAAGCTTTACTTGGAAGATAAACAAAATCTGGCATAACAACTTGAGGTAGGAGCAAGCTCTTCCCCCTGATATCAAGGCTGAGCAAGGTATCCAACCACAGGGAATGGGCTCCAAAGAGCCAGTTCGTGCACCTGGGGTAGGTTCTGGTGCCACTGCCAACCCCTTTCCCCAAACAAATCAAGCCACATAATTGTCACCCATATTCAGAGTATCTAATTTGTTCTCATGCAGTTCCCCAGTAGTCAGTCCACAGTCTGCGACCTCTCACTAGCTCATGTCAGCTGTCTCTGTGTTTTTCCCATCATGCTCTTGACTACCCCTTCTTGTTCATATGATCCCTCCCCTCCCCCTCTCTTCAACTAAACTCCAGAAGCCAGACCAGTGCTTGACTGTGGGTCACTTCATCTGCTTCCATAAGTTACTGGATATAAGTTCTATGATGACAATTAGGGTACTCACTAATCTAATTAAAGGGGAAAGCCCTTTCGGACACCCTCTCAGCTGTTGGTAGGAGTCTTAGCTGGGGGTTATCCTTGTGGAATCCTGAGAATAAAAGGGAATATTAGAAGGAAAGCAAAGAATAACCAGGCTACAATCCACAATCCCAGAGAAGTTAGGTTAAAAAGGGGGAGCCTAAGAGGAACACACACGGAGGGCCCCACGAAGAAAAATAGTTAAGATCTCCTGGGTAAACTGGGAGGGGGGATGGAAGGGAGGAGATGGGGGATGGAAACATGAGGTATAAAGAAGACTGAGTTGGCAGAGGGATGGAAGGGGAGAGCAATGAAGGAGATATCTTGATATAAGGATATATCTTGATAGAAGGAGCCATTATTGGTTTAGGGGAAAACTTGGTGTTAGAAAGAAACCTGGTGTTAGAGAAATCACATCTTTTCAAATATTGTCTCCTAGTTCATTGATAATCTTTTGAGTCTGTTGATAGTGTCTAGATTCGTCATCAAGAAGTAAAACAAAAAACACCACATAATTATTCCTCATAACACAATTGACAATAGGTTCATTCTGTATTTTTGCATTTTATACTTTGAATATTGTTCTTTGATGGCTGATGGCTTATTACTTGATCACCGTAGTTGAACTTTGCCAGTTATGAGGACTATCCTGTTGGGACTTCTTTTTCCTCGGTGTTATACTTCTGACTATCCTCAAACTCACAAATATTTGCCTGCCTCTGCCTCCCAAGTGCTGGGACTAAAGACTTATACCACCACTGCTCGATCTGTTGAGAATTTTCATGTGTTGCTTCAGCATCCTTATGTTATCTCTTTGGTATGCTACCCTGACTCTCCAAAAAGTTCATGTACTATCCCAAGTCTATTAGTACATTGAAGACAGAAATTTCTGTTCCACAAGTAGCTCCCAATAAACATACTGAAGTTTATATTAATTATAAATGCTTGGGCAAGAGCTCAGGTTGTTACTAGCTAGCTCTTACATTTAAGTTAACTCATATTTCTTATTTATGCTCTGTTGTGTGGTTTGGTACCTTTTCTTAGTATGGCATGTTCATCTTGGTTCTCCCTGAATCTACTTGTGACTCCTTTGATCATGCCCTTCTTCCTCCCAGCATTCTCAGTTTTCTTGTCCCACCTATACTTCCTGCCTAGCTACCTATCAGCCAGTTCTTTATTAACCAAAGAGCGTGATTCCTAACAAAGACTCATGCCATCTAACTGGTAACCTTTTCTATGTGTGTACTTTCCTATTGTAGTTGGCCATCTGGGACTAGATAAGGTTCCATGGATCCGATAGTGACTCAATACAAGCATATATGTATATGTATATATATGTATATATAATATACATATGAAAGGAACAACCTTATTCTGATAATTGCAAAGCACTTGTGGTGTGGTAGTATTAAAAAATAAGGGACCCATCATCTCATACTTTAGAAAGTTTGATCCCCAGCTGATGGAACATTTTGGGAAGCATTAGGAGATGCGTACTTGGAAAATGTGTGTCACTGAAGGTAGGCTTTAAAGTTTCAGAAGTCCACAAAATTCCAATTAGTTCTCTCTCTTTCTTTCAGCCTATGGGTTGTTGTTTCAAGATGAAAACTCTCAACCCCTGCTCTGATGCTATCCCTACCTCCCTGCTGCCATGCTTCCCAGAATGATAGCCATAGACTCACCTTATGAAATTGTAAACTCTTTATTTAGTGATTTTTAGTGAGCTCTACATTTTCTCTGCTCTCCTCTCTGCCTCTCCCCTCCCCCCTTCAACCCTCCCCCAAGGTCCCCATGCTCCCAATTTACTCAGGAGATCATGTCTTTTTCTACTTCCTATGTAGATTAAATCCATGTATGTCTCTCTTAGGGTTTTCATTGTTGCCTAGGTTCCCGGGATTGTCATTTGTAGGCTGGTTTTCTTTGCTTTATGAAAAACTCTTTTTTTCATGTTGCTTTGGTTACTGTGTCTTCACAGCAATAGAAAAGCAACTGAGAGGATGAGAGGACACTGAGATTTCTGATACCATTTCTGATTATAAATATCCTAATCAATTTTTCTGGCATGTTACCTACTAACACATGGATGATTTCTCTTGAAATTAAATTTTCAGGGACAAAAAAAAAAAGACAAATTAAAGTCATTACTACTTTCCAGGACACAAACAGCAGCTTTTCTCTGGTTAAGTGGGAGTTACCAGGGAAGGAAACCCCAGTAAGAACCATTATGGGACCACCAGAAATTTGTCAGGTTAAATATCCAAAGAAAGAGGAACAAATGTGAGCCTTTCAAAAATATGCTAGAAAATAAAAGAGGGGATAGTTAATTTACCCTCTGGACAGGACAGAGATTCTGCAGGGAGAGTTACTAAGAGGAGCATATGCCTTACTCTTTGCTGATACCAGTTATAAATATATACTAAAAGCCAAGGATAGAGTAGTTATAGTTTAAAATAAGAGAACAAAAATGGTGAGAAGGTCTGTAGGAGAAGACTAACAACCATGTAAGTACCTACAAATCCAAGTAGGTAGAAAAGGGAGAATTCAGATTACTGTACAAAGAAAACATAAATCCTAGAAAATGAATTGTTAGTACTAGGTTTTTGAAGCATACACACACACACACACACACATACACACATACACACATACCACACACACACACACACACACACCTGGGTATAGAAGGAGAAAATAAAGTATTATACAAACAAAGTGTTGATTTTTTTTTAGTTTACTGTTATTGTGTGTGCATGAAATATGTATGACAAAGTGTAAAATTGCATGTACATGGAAGTCAGGTGACCACCTTGTAGATATACTTCTCTTCTTCCAAAGTTCCAAGAATTAGACACAGATCTTCAGAATCACATGGAAATTTTACCTGCTGAGTCATCTCACCAGCACCAATTGTAATTAATATAAATACATACACACACACACACACACACACACATACATGCATACATGTGTAGAAACAGTGTGTAACTAAATTAAAGTTGAATAATCTAATAGGAAATTTGACGTTTTTGTTAATATTATAAAGTAAAACATCTATATAACAAAAGATTAAAAGTGATGATTATCTTTGTACCTATTATAACAGGTTCTAATTTAACTTCAGCATTGCTTAAACTGGGTTCATTCACAAAGATTCATGGTCATTATCTGTAATCTTGTCCTTCCATGAGGGAGAGTTGTAAGCATGCAGGCTGGTGGATGGAGCAATTGATCATGATCTCATTTGACGACCCTGCTAATCTCATAAAGATGGAGGCAGTTTTGCTGTGAGGATAGAGTTGTATAGAACCTTCATAAATGGTTCTCCATTCATCCCAGTTTAAATATTTGTCAAATGCATTAAAACAGGGCTTGGACGACTAAACCATACATGAAACCTAACAAGGAAAGCAAAACTCATCCTCATTGCTACTCCATTTTATACCCAAAATTTTTTGGGGGGTGGGGGTTGGATCAGAATTTCTCTGTGTACCAGTCCTGCCCAGAAATCACTCTGCAGACCAGACTGGTCTCAACCTTAAACAGATCTGCTTGCCTCTTCTTCGACGTGCTGGAATTAAAGGAGTGTGCCACCACTGCCTGGTGAATTTGCCTATTCTTAAATCTAAAAGGAATTTTTAAATAATTCAACCAAAAACTTGATACTTCATTGTAGATCATTACAACCTTGATACTATGATCTAATCAATCAAGGTCTCTATAATCAATATTATTATGATGAATGATCCTATTCACCAGCAAGCAGTGAATGTTTTACTTTCTTATAGTGAATAGAACATGCCCAGTGACTATTTCAAACTGCCCCTCAAAGTTTGCTCCACCTCAGAGGAACATAATACATCCTTTCCAGGCAGTGCATGTGGTGTCTTGTAATTTCTCAGATAAGATCATAACATCTTCCTTACTCCAGGAAAATAGATGTGACACTATATTGATAGCATCATCATCTGAGATGATCCATTTGACACATTTTTTAATGACTCACCTATCACTTTCCTGAGTTCTAGTAACAAAATATGGCAATAGCTGTTTCTATTACTTGCTTCAAAAGAACAAGTTCACAGTAAAGGAATTTTTTTTTGTACTTACTGGAGTCTATGAACCATTCATGATGGCAATTACTGGTTGCGGTTTCTAATGCAAGATATTTCCCTTTTCTGCCTCACATTATCTACTACCAAAATAAAATAAATGACTAACTAGTTCTTGGTATTTTTCTGGAAACAAATATTCTCACAAACCCTGAACTCTACAATTAACTTCCAATTATGCTTTGGATTGTGAAAGTAGAAACCTAGAATATTAGCATGGCTATGAAGTTGCTATGATTCCAATCTTTATATCCCACTAACATCCAGACTAAAGATAAACACCTGCTATGATCTCATAAAGTGGTGGAAGCCTTTTGTAAATTACTGACTCATGATGTATAGTCCCTCATGAATGAGGTTTTGCCTTTATAAAAAGAAGTACTCAGAGATTTGAATGGCCTTTTATTCCCTTGTATCATGGGAGGATACACCGTGAATCCCCCGGAGGGTAGCATCACAGGGGGCCATATTTTATGAAAAATCACGCATTGCTAACTACCAATGTTCTCAGTACTTGAATTTAGACTTCTTGACCACCAAAATTGTGAGAAATAATTTTTTACTGTTTATAAGTTATCCAACCTAAGATATTTAGAAAAGCATGAGTAGATCAAAAGATAAAATTTCCCTAAAACAGGATGAAATCTAGTCTGAGTCATCTGGTATAATCTACCTCCAAGAATAGTTGATTTTCCCTGTCCTTGGTCTTTAGCAAAAGTACAGGATGCTCAAACCTGCTCACCTTCTTCCCTCAGAGGCTTTGACTACCTATAAAGTAACTAGTAGATAAAGAGCAGTGGAAATTCATAGACAGCAAGGATAGAACCATAATTTGTATGACAGAATTCCATGCAATGCTATTTTCTATTTCTTAGACAAAGCAATTCCAATAAATAGTGAAATACAAGAAATAACAGAGTTGTTCACACTTTAAGCAGTTGCTTTAGTACAGGACGCCCTGGTCATCATGTACCATTTTCATGTTTACTTAAACCATTAAGCTCTCAAAGATTTGTTCCTTTTAGGATAAAGAAAGTATGTCAAAACAAAAGACACAAGCACACAGAGAAGCTTGGTACATGAGAACACTACAAGTATTCAACAGAATACTCCATGTTTCCTGCAGGGTTGCAGACTAACTGTAAACAAGATATATGTTTAATGGCTTGGACTACAGAGTCCTGGGCTCTTGTAAAATGGCATTGAATAAGCCACTCATGTTTCCCAATACCTCATAGAGAGACAACATCGTGGTTTCCACATAACTGTTTCAAAAAAGTGACGCCTTAAAACTCTGTCTCACCTCTAAGGCAGAGATCTACACATAATCCCAGAACACCTCAATACTTTGACTTTTTGAAGCCCTCAATTCTCTCTTCACTCATCCATTTTTCTTTACACTTCTTTGCCTAATAAAACAGATAAGTAAACTATCTGTCAGTGGGCACACTTTCTTTGTCCACATCCACTTTAAGAACTTGGTGAGACTATAACAGAAGTTGAAAATTATTAGTAGTTCTTATTAGCAACTAGCCCCTCACAGTTTTCAAGGTAAATATATCTCATCCTTTCAAATATCTAAAAAGCCCCATGCCTTCATTCACAGATAATGAGCATCTTCCCTCACACAAAGGATGTGATGCATCAAGTAGGAAACTTCACACCTTACTGACCCTAATGTAAAAATTAACCTGCACTATCAGATCTGAGGAGCTCACCTAGCAAGAAATGTGAAAGATATCCCACCATTTCACATTCTGGTCAAGTGGCTTAAAACTCAGAGTTCTTCAAAAGTACTCAGAAGAAAAATACAAGTGTCTTATGAGAACAAGTCCTAATTAAACACGGACTCTCAAATGGAAACAATAAAAACAAGTAAGAGCGCAGCATCCTAAGAGCACTGAAAGAAAAAAAAAATGATAACCCAGAATCCTCAGCCCAGTGAAAACACAGTCCTAAAATAAAGTTGCAAGCGAGATATTTTCAGACATACAAAAGCTGAAAGGATTCATCACCTGCAGACAGCGCTGTAAGAACTGTTCAAGGAAGCTCTTCATTTACAAGAGGAAACCAGACAGCAAACCACCTAGAAAATGAACCAAGAGCTCAGTGTAGTGCCGTTTAAGTGATGATGGTATTATTTTAAAGCTAAGAGTCTTAGATTAGATCATGTGCATGCATGGCCATGGCTATAGAAAAAAATCTTAGACAATAAGAGAAATTTTATCTGAAAATTGTTTAATTTCCACAAAATGGAAGCTTATGAAATAGTTTGGATGGTCTTCTAACAGCATTTCAGAGCCTTCCTCCAAGTGTGAGCATGTAAAAGAACTGTCTCAGAGAACTACATCTCATGCAAAAAGAAAACTCACACATAGTTTCTGTTCTTCCCTAAATATCATTTTTCAAGGTCACTGTGGGAAAATATGCTTTTCCTTTTCTCTGGGAAAAGTATTTCTCATTGGCTATAATTTCTGCATTGCTTGACTCTTTAATGCTAGGGTATACTGTAGTCATGGTGAAAGGCAAGAAAACGTTATTAAGAAAATTGAAGAACACTCTACCTATTACCTTTCAGTGATGTGATGTCTGAATGTAAAATCAAGAACCACAGTTCTTGTCGCCATTAGGAAGAGAGAAGGTATGCGAAGAGACACTTGTGCCCTATTGCTGTCAAACTACTGAGACAATGCCTTCACCTGAAGTGGAATTTCTACAAGAATATCATATTGGGAGGAAAGAAAAGGCTAAAACCCAGCACCAGGCAGAGAAAGATCTTGCCTCCTCGGAAGATATTTCATGCAGAGTTGGTAGCTTGATCAGACCTCCTTGTGGTAGAAGATGGCCCCTAGGCAAAGATGATCAGCTGAGCCATACCTGAATTCAGATTTGCTTTCTACTTCAACCTATATCTTATGCTGAGACTTTAAATGTAAATTTGGGGTAGACAATCAGGGTTCTTTCACCCTTCTGTCTATGTCCATGGTGAATAATGCTTCTTCTGCTGCTTTTCACTATTAAGTTCTCTTTTTGTTATTTAAAACTTTATAAATTTATATAATTTTCACCCCTTCCCTCTTCCCTTTTCAACTCCTTCTGTGTCTATCCCTCTCTCTCTCTTTCTCTCTCTCTCTCTCTCTCTTTCTCTTTCTCTCTCTCAAATTATTGATCTCTTCTTCATTAATTATCATCATTACATATATTATTACTTTTTCATATTCAGGCAGGTGACAAATCTTCATTTGTTAAGATATTAGGGCCCAGTAACAATGTTCAATAAGAATAAGAAATATAAAATTGGAAAAAATCTTAGTATTCATATGAACTGAATGAGCACATAAGAAAATTTAAAATCGGGAGACAAAAGATCTCCCCAGAGCTGCTCCCTTGCATGCTGGGCCTGGACTGTGGGCTCAGTCCGGCAGGGGCAGCTCCGGTGCTTTGAGAGCCTGTCTGAGGACAGGCAAGCCCTGTCTCAGCTCAATCACATTCCTGGCCAGCAAGAGAAAGTGAACTTCTAGCACACTTCCATTGGAGGAGGGGTGAGTTTTCTCCTGGCCAGAGGGCTTCCTCTAGGAGGAATTCAGCCTTTCCCTGCCCCCCTCGACAATCTGGTCACCAGGCAGAGGTGACACCTCCCTGCGGAGCTCTCCTGAATCCCGTCCCAGCCTTTATCCAGGTACACCTTCCTCTCTTCCCCCCTTCCCTCTGGGGCCACAAGATCTCCCCAGAGCAACTCCCTTGCTCACTGGACCTGGGTTGTGAGTACAACCTGGTAGTAGGGAGTGCCTGTGTTTCAATAGACTGCCTGAGGAAAGGTAGGCCTTCTGTCAGTGAATTCCCTGCCCAACAAGGAAACCTGACCTGGTACTAGAAGATCCAGTAGAGAGCATTTGAAGGAAGAGATAGGCAGACGCCAAGGCAAGAACTCCTCCAACAATCTAAAAAACAACATGAAAACACCAGAACCCAATGACCCTACAATAGAAGGACTTGAACCTCTTAATTCAGAAGAAGCGGGAAAAAATGCCATTATGAAAGCAATAGAGTCCCTTAAACAGGATATGAATAACTCCCTTAAAGAACTGGATGAGAAGTATAACAAAAAGATTGAAGAAATGAGTAAAGAAATGGATGAAAAATATAAAAAAAAACATCGAAGAAATGAGTAAATCCATGAATGATATATTGGGAAACCAAGAAAAAACAATCAAACAGGTAATGGAAACAGTTCAAGAATTGAAAACTGAAATGGAGTCAATGAAGAAAACACAAAACGAGGGCCGGCTGGATATGGAAAATCTAGGTAAACGAACAGAGACTACAGAATCAAGCATAACCAATAGGATACAAGAGATGGAAGAACAATCTCAGAGTCTGAAGATACCATAGAGAAAATAAATGCTCTGATCAAAGAAAACAGCAAATCCAATAAATTCTCATCACAAAACATTCAAGAAATCTCTGGGACACAATAAAAAAACCAAATCTAAGAATAATAGGGATTGAAGAAGGAGAAGAACTGCAGATCAAAGGACCAGAAAATATATTCAACAAAATTATAGAAGAAAACTTTCCCAATCTAAAGAATGATATTCCTGTGAAGGTTCAAGAAGCATACAGAAGAACACCAAATAGGCTTGATCAAAAAAAAAAAAATCCCCTCGCCATATAATAATCAAAACACAAAACATACAGATTAAAGAAAGAATATTAAGAGCTGCAAAGGAAAAAGGTCAAGTAACTTATAAAGGTAAACCTATCAGACTCACACCGGTCTTCTCTATGGAAACCATGAAAGCCAGAAGGTCCTGGATAGAGGTACTGCAGAAACTAAGAGACCATGGATGCAAGCCCAGACTAATATACCCAGCCAAGCTATCATTCACTATCAATGGAGAAAACAAAATATTAAAGGATAAGAAAAAATTTAAACAATTCGCAGCCACAAACCCAGCCTTACAGAAAGTAATAGAAGGAAAATTGCAACCAAAGGAGTCCAACATTGCCAGCACTGCTTACAATAACTCAGACATCTAGCGACCCTTCACGACTTAACTCAAAGAAGGGACACATACAAACTCTATTAATCAAACAAACAAAAAATAATAATAACCGGAGTCAACAACCACTGGTCATTAATATCACTTAATATTAATGGACTCAATTCACCTATAAAAAGGCACAGACTAAGAGACTGGATACGAAAACAGGATCCAACATTCTGCTGTTTACAAGAAACACACCTCAACCACAAAGACAGACATTTACTCAGAGTAAAGGGTTGGGAAAAGGTTTTTCAAGCAAACGGACCTAAGAAACAAGCAGGCGTGGCCATTCTAATCTCCAACAAAATTGACTTCAAACTAAAATCAATCAGAAGAGATGGAGATGGACATTTTATACTCATAACAGGAACAATTCATCAGGAGGAAGTCTCAATCCTGAATATCTATGCCTCTAATATAAAGCCTCCTACTTATGTAAAAGAAACACTTCTAGAACTCAAGGCAGTCATCAAGCCACACACACTAATAGTAGGAGACTTCAACACTCCTCTCTCACCAATGGACAGGTCAATCAGACAGAAACCTAACAGAGAATTAAGAGAATTATTGGAGGTATTGAATCAAATGGACTTAACAGACATCTATAGAACATTCCACCCAAATAGGAAAGAATATACCTTTTTCTCTGCAGCTCATGGAACCTTCTCGAAAATTGACCATATACTGGGTAACAAAGCAAACTTCCACAGATACAAAAAAATATTAGTAACCACCTGTGTCTTGTCAGACCACCAAGGATTAAAGTTAGAATTCAAGAACAGTGCTACCCCCAGGAAGCCAACAAATTCATGGAAGTTGAACAGTCAACTACTGAATCACCCCTGGGTCAAGGAAGAAATAAAGAAAGAAATTAAAGTCTTCCTTGAATTTAATGAAAACAAAGACACAACATACTCAAACCTATGGGACACTATGAAAGCAGTGCTAAGAGGGAAGTTCATAGCACTAAGTGCCCAATTAAAGAAAACGGAGAAAGCACACATTGGAGACTTAACAGCACACTTGAAAGCTCTCGAAAAAAAAGAAGCTGATTCACCCAGGAGGAGTAGAAGACTGGAAATAATCAAACTGAGGGCTGAAATCAACAAAATAGAAACACAGAAAACAATCCAAAGAATCAATGAATCAAAAAGCTTGTTCTTGGAGAAAATCAACAAGATCGACAAACCCCTATCCAAATTAATCAAACGGCAGAGAGAGAACATGCAAATTAATAAGATCAGAAATGAAAAGGGGGACATAACCACAGACACAGAGGAAATTCAGAGAATCATTAGATCTTACTACGAAAATTTATATGCCACAAAGTTGGAAAATGTAAAAGAAATGTACTTTTTTTAGATAAGTACCATATACCAAAGTTGAACCACGAACAGGTGAACAATCTAAATAGACCTGTCGGTCGTGAAGAATTAGAAGCTGTGATTAAAAATCTCCCTACCAAAAAAAGCCCAGGACCAGAAGGTTTCAATGCAGAATTCTACCGGAACTTCCAGGAAGAGCTAATACCTATACTCCTTAATGTATTTCACAATATAGAAACAGAAGAATCACTGCCAAACTCTTTTTATGAAGCTACAGTTACCCTGATACCAAAACCACACAAAGACACAACCAGGAAAGAGAATTACAGGCCAATATCACTCATGAACATTGACGCAAAAATACTCAATAAAATACTGGCAAACCGATTCCAAGAATACATTAGAAAAATTATCCATTATGATCAAGTGGGCTTCATCCCAGAGATGCCGGGCTGGTTCAACATACGCAAATCTATCAATGTAATCCATCATATAAATAAACTGAAAGAAAAAAACATATGATCATCTCATTGGATGCTGAAAAAGCATTTGACAAAATTCAACACCCATTTATGATAAAGGTGTTGGAGAGACTGGGGATACAAGGATCATA
Source organism: Myodes glareolus (assembly GCF_982192425.1). Lineage (NCBI taxonomy): Eukaryota > Metazoa > Chordata > Mammalia > Rodentia > Cricetidae > Myodes > Myodes glareolus. The sequence continues at coordinate 34,690,636 of NC_142048.1, read as the reverse complement.
CCTAAATATAATAAAAGCAATATACAGCAAACCGTCAGCTAACATCAAATTGAATGGAGAGAAACTCAAAGCCTTTCCACTAAAATCAGGAACACAACAAGGCTGTCCACTCTCACCATTCCTCTTCAATATAGTGCTTGAAGTTCTAGCAATAGCAATAAGACAACATAAGGGGATCAAGGGGATTCGAATTGGAAAAGATGAAGTTAAACTTTCGTTATTTGCAGACGATATGATAGTGTACATCAGCGACCCCAAAAACTCTACCAAAGAACTCCTACGGTTGATAAACACCTTTAGTAATGTGGCAGGATACAAGATCAACTCCAAAAAATTGGTAGCCCTCCTATACACAAAGGATAAAGAAGCAGAGAGGGAAATCAGAGAAACATCACCTTTCATGATAGCCACAAATAGCATAAAATATCTTGGGGTTACTCTAACCAAGGAAGTGAAAGACCTATTTGACAAGAACTTTAAGTCTTTGAAGAAAGACATTGAGGAGGATACCAGAAAATGGAAAGACCTTTCCTGCTCTTGGATAGGGAGAATCAACATAGTAAAAATGGCAATTCTACCTAAATCAATCTATAGATTCAATGCAATTCTCATCAAAATCCCATCAAACTTCTTTACAGACCTTGAGAGAACAATAATCAAGTTTGTATGGCAAAACAAAAAACCCAGGATAGCCAAAACAATCTTATACAATAAAGGAACCTCTGGAGGCATTACCATCCCTGACTTCAAACTCTATTACAGAGCAACAGTATTGAAAACAGCTTGGTATTGGCATAACAACAGAGAAGTCGACCTATGGAATCGAATAGAAGACCCGGGTATTAACCCACAAACATATGAACACCTGATATTTGACAAGGGAGCTAAAGTTATACAATGGAAGAAAGATTGCATCTTTAACAAATGGTGCTGGCATAACTGGATGTCAACCTGTAGAAGAATGAAAATAGATCCATATCTATCACCATGCACAAAACTCAGGTCCAAATGGATAAAAGACATCAACATTAATCCAACCACTTTGAACCTGATAGAAGAGAAAGTGGGAAGTAGTCTACAAGATATAGGCACAGGAGACCACTTCCTAAGCAGAACCCCAGGAGCGCAGACAATAAGAGAAACAATAAATAAATGGGACCTACTGAAACTGAGAAGCTTCAGTAAAGCAAAGGACACTGTCAGTAAGACAAAAAGGCTACCTTCTGACTGGGAAAAGGTCTTCACAAACCCTGCAACAGATAAAGGTCTGGTCTCCAAAATATACAAAGAACTCAAGAAACTAGACACTAAAACTCTAATTAACCCAATTAAAAAATGGGGTACTGAACTGAACAGAGAATTCACTACAGATGATCTTCGAAGGGCTAAAAAGCTCTTAAGGTCATGCTCAACCTCCTTAGCGATCAGGGAAATGCAAATCAAAACAACTTTGAGATATCATCTTACACCTGTCAGAATAGCCAAACTCAAAACCACCAATGATAGCCTATGCTGGAGAGGATGTGGAATGAGGGGAACACTCATCCATTGTTGGTGGGAATGCAAACTCGTGCAGCCACTGTGGAAATCAGTGTGGCGGTTTCTCAGGAAACTGGGAGTCAACCTCCCTCAGGACCCAGCAATTCCACTCTTGGGAATATACCCTAGAGATTCCCTAACATACTACAAAAGCATTTGTTCTACTATGTTCATAGCAGCACTATTTGTAATAGCTAGAACCTGGAAACAGCCTAGGTGCCCCTCAATAGAAGAATGGTTAAAAAAGGTGTGGAACATATACACATTAGAGTTTTACTCAGTGGTAAAAAACAATGACATCTTGAATTTTGCATGCAAATGGATGGAAATAGAAAACGCTTTACTGAGTGAGGTAAGCCAGACCCAAAAAGAGGAACATGGTATGTATTCACTCATAAGTGGATTCTAACCATAATTAAAGGTCTTTGAGCCTATTATTCGTGATCCTAGAGAAGCTAAATAAGAAGATGAACCTGATGAAGATTATTTAGCTATCCACCAGGAGGTAGGAAATAGACAAGAGTCCCAGGTAACCTCGGGTGTATGGGGGGTGGGAGGGTTGTCGGAAAGGGAGAGGGTTAGAGAGAAGGGAGTAGGGTAGGATTGGGGAAAGATCGGGGGACTGGGATGGGGGGGAGGGAGGAAGGATGGATATGGGATCAGGCAAGTATATACCTCAACTAAGGGAATCATTTTAGGGTTTACAAGAGACGTGATTATAAAGGGGATCCCCGGTCCAAGGAGAGATCCCCAGATGGTTCTCTGGACAGAGGAGAGGGTGCCTGAACCGGCCTTGGCCCACAACCATACTGATGAATATTTTGCATGTCATCATAGAACCCTCATCTGGCGATGGATGGAGATGGAGGCAGAGAACCACGTTGGAACACTGGACCTAGCTCCCTAGGTCCAAATAAGAGGCAGAAGGAAAGAGAACGTGAGCAAAGAAGGCAAGGGCAGAGGAAACCTTCATCCGACGTTGGATGGCGATACAGATGGAGACCCATATTGGAACACCGAACTGAGCACTCCAAGGTCCAAATGAGGAACAGAAAGATGAAGAAAATTAAAAAAGTAATCAGGACTGCGAGGGATGCGAGCACCCACTGATACAAGGGAACTGATATAATGAGAGTTCACCAAGGCCTGTTGGACTGGGACTGAATGAGGACGTGATCCAACCAGATTCTCTGAATGTGGCTGGCCCGGAGCCTTTTTGAAAAGCCATTGACAATGACACTGGGACTTGCTTCCTCTGCATATACTGGATTTTGGCGCTCCAGTCTGTTTGGACTCTCACCTTTCCTTGACCTGGAGGGAGTGGGGAGGAACTTGAACTTCCCACAGGGCAGGAAACCCTGACTGCTCTAGGGGATGGAGAGGGAGGAGGAGAGGGAGTGGGGGGAGTGGGAGGGTGTTGGGAGGAGGGGCTGAAATGGAAACTTTTATAATTTAATAAAAAAATAAATAAATAAATAAAAAGAAAATTTAAAATCATTAAATTGATATTCATGAAGAAAAATACTATACAGAACATCATATTTATAAAATTATAAAATAGGAACATCTTTTTATCAATAAGAAACAATAATGGAAATTTTAAATATCATATCTTTAAAATCAGTGAAATAGTTGCATAATAGTATACACTTGCCCCAAAATGGATAATTCAGGAGTAGTGAGATTTCAAATCAACATGAATATATGAACAGGAACAAATTGGTTTGCATCCAACTGGAAATTGCCTGGCCATTTGAAGTTTGCATATAAATTGTGACTTATAAATGCCTAAGAAAAACTGTTCACCAGCCTCCAAGCAACCATGGTGAAAGGGAATACCCACTCCACTGAGATTGGCACTTCTAGTCTCTCTCCAGTGGGAATGCACTTGTCAATAGAGGGAACACAAGAGTTTGTGCCCTGGAAAAGGGCTTTAGGATAAAGGAACTCACAGTCTATTCTCTGGATAGCACTGAATTCTCTGGAGACCTCCTACACTGGGAGCCAGAAAAAAGAATCTCTGACTCCATTCAGTAACAATCCTCAGGACTTTGGACCAAGTCAAGTGATGCCTCTATCCTCATGTAGGCACAGCTCAGCAGGCCTCTTAAATGGCTCTTTCATTTTTCTAATTTCAGGGTCTTTATTGCTGCTTCTTCATGTTCTAATTGATTATCAATAGAAAAACCATCTTGTACTAATAAATACCAAGCAATGGGGGAATTCTCTAATAAAGATAACAATAAAAATCTTTCTCCTTTCTCCTCTCTTTGGTGAAATAATTCATAAGTGACTGTGATAATGGAAGTAAATACTTTTAGTATCCTTATTGTAGTAATTCACTAAAAACTCAATGTTTCAGAAACCTCCCCAACAAGGAAATTGGCACAAACTACAGGTAGGTTGTGGCGCTGTTTGTAACTAACATGAGCAAATCAGTATAAATGGAAAGAAACTTCCTCTGCTGTGAGACAGTATTGGCAAACTGGGTTGAGATTAAATTAATGGCTTTTCATTTAGTGGTAAGATGAGTGAACAGTGCTTCTCTTTCCTCTGAAAACCCTTATCCTTAGATCTCCTGAGTAAATTGGGAACACGCGGACTATAAGAGAAGGCTGAAGAGGAGAGACGAGGAAGGGAGGGGAGCAGATAAAAAATGTATAGCTCAATAAATTCAATTAAAAAAAAACCCTTGTCCTTGAATTTCTTCGGGATCCTTTGCTAAACCCTGTTCTTACCTCTAGGTCAGTATTGAGCAGGTACTTTGAGAGTAGCTGAATTTTCAGAGTTCAACTTAGTGCAGTGTCTGAAATTTGCTTTATTCAACTTTGAATCATATGTTCTTGCTTATCTGTGCATTTGGAGAAAGTCACAACATTGTAGCTTGCACAACTGTATGTTGACTGAATGAGTGATTGATTTTTTGAGGAGTGAGTGGGGGAGGGAGGGAGGGAGGGAGGGAGGGAGGGAGGGAGGGAGGGAGGGAGGGAGGGAGGGAATGATTTAAACACAAGGTTTCTCTATATAATAGCCCTGGCTGCTCTGGAACACACTTTGTGGACCAGACTGTCCTCAGACACAGAGATCCACCTGCCTTTGCCTCCCAAGTGTTAAAATCATTGGGATCAAAGGAGTGCGATGCCACACCCAGCTGTGGCTCTGTACTTTCACCATAAACCCTAAACTTTCTCTACTCGTATCTTATTGCTGATTGTTCTGTCTTCTCACTGACGGCCTATGGTTCATTTCCAATCCTTTTCACCACAATGTACCAACCAAATTTTTGCCAGTGTATCTCTCTCTCTGTTTGTGTGTGTGTGTGTATGTGTGTCTGTATCTATCTGTCTGTCTGTCTGTCTGTCTGTCTATCTCTCAGCTTTTCCCTAACTTATATACAGTATATACATATTAAAATGGAAATGTCGTTGTATTATTCTTGTTAATTACAACCTAGAAATAGTTCCACAAGGTTGCTAAAATGAAAGAGGAACACACTTTTGATACTTTTGATGCAAATGTCCCCTTGTGTTCTTCCACCTTTATTCTCTTTGTTGCATGAGATCTTCATAAAACCAAAAGGATGTTTCAGAAAGTAGTAACTGATAATCATCTAGTTTTCCCCCAAGTCCACTCATCCTTTTCCAGAGCAACATAGGGTATTTAGATCCTGGATATCTCTGCTAGAAATTATATAAATATATATATATATATATGTGTGTGTGTGTGTGTGTGTGTGTGTGTGTGTGTGTGTGTGTGTGTGTGTAATCACATGACCATGTTGGGACCACAGAGGATGAGTGAAAACTGTGTTTAAATTTTCCAACCCTTCAAAAGAAAAATAAATGCTGTAATTTTCATCTGTGTTCCACTTCGTGTACAAGACGATTGACCAGGAGCACACTTGATGTTGGGGAAGCAAATTAGAACAATGCACTGGGGACAGTAAGAAGCAAGAACCTGGATTATGGATTATAGCTATTTAAGCCTACTTTAAGCCATCAGCAACCTCAAGGTAATATACCAGATAGATAGATTTTATTTCATTGAGCAACTGTACTTTTGGAATCCAGTAGCTACAAGGAAAGGCTTGCACATCCCCAGTATAAAAACTCTCATAAATATTTGCTAATGCAGTTTCAAAGACCAGGGAAAAACAGAACGATCACTGCTATCTCAAGCTAAGTGGACTTTTAACAAATTAGTACCAATTCCAGTTAAATTACAGCCTCTCAGATTTGAGCTGATGAACATGATTCTTCGTCTCCTGGACCACTGTTCTAATCTGTTCTGGAAAACTATCACCAATTTGTTCTTTCCTAGAAAAAAAAAATATATTGTAAGAGAAAGCCTAGCTAAATTCTGCACAAATTTGAAGACTTTTCATACTTTTGATCATGTGGATGGATCTCACTGCCTTGCTGTTAGTGGTTTGTGCTGTTAACATTTGGTGGCCTGCACTCACCAATACATTATGAAGAGTAGGACTCTATGAAGGTATCCAAAGAGTGGTATCAAGCGTAGTGGTTACTCAAATAATATATATTCGATTGTAATTATAAACCTTGACTAAGTATACAAAAGTCAACTGTTTTGTAACTGCTACCTATGTTAAGAATTAAATAAAATTCAATTAAATGAGAATTGCACATGAAGATATGGCAATTTAGGAAGCTATATAAATGGTTCCTTCCAAACATAACTTCTTCCCTCTCAAAATTAAAGGTCTTGTGAGTTTCGGCACTGGCAATAAAATGTCTATGGATTTTAGTAAATTATGATATACTGGAAGAAGGGATGGAAGGTGGAAGGAAGGTAGGAAAAAAAGAAGGAGAAATGAAAGAAGGAATGGAAAAAGAAAAGAAGATAGGGAGAAAGGGAGAGAGGGGGACTGAAGGAGAGTGGACGGGAGACAACAACAGACATCTAGCTAACTGAACTCTCAAAATATGAAATCTGAATTATTATAGCTAATGACTCACATATAAGGGAATAACTAAACTGCTTATTATGATTTCTCGTTCCTTTCAACTTACTTATAGTGTCACACATTTTCAAAGTGATCTGCTTTCTTGATAATGTTAAAAACACTTAGCCACATAAAATATAAGTTAGGTGATGTGCCAAGAATAATGGCATATGCCTATTATTTCAGCACTCCAGTGCATGAGACAGGACAGTGTGTTCAATAGCAGATTATATAGTAAAATTCCGAGAAAGAAAAGAAAGTACTCTCTGCGAATGACTTTGGCTTTTGGTTTTTGATTATTAGATTAATAATCCTGAGAATCCCAGTGTTCTCTTAAAAAACTGTTTTAGTTAAGAGGGTTCTCCACCACTTAATGATCTAAACCTAATAAATTTAATGACTCATATTCTATACTCCACTGGTATGTAACACTGTATCGCAGCCTCCTTTACCTCACTTCATTTGTCAGTATAAAAGGGTCACCTATGACATCGTGCACAGACATATACACCTATTCTTTCACACCTGTGCAAGGGCCATAGCAACAGTATCACTTGTGCTCAGGAGATCCAAGGCACCCTGTGCAGCATAGTGAGATCCTGTTACAAACACAAACACCAAGTAAGGCAAATGTACAAAATGATTCCCATCTATCTTCAAGGAGGAGCCTTTTCTGCTGTTTACCTCATTTCCAGACCTAAACCTCCATAAAAATGTCTTTAAATATTCACATACCATTTCAGCACCCTGAAGAATTGTTGTTCGTATTATCGAAATGCTATCATCTTTTCATAAATATAAAATGTATGTTTCCTTCAAATAAGAAGAAAATAAGCAGGTATTAAAGAAATGGGGTGTGCTTCCAGAAATCTCTCCTCTGCCTTCAGCTGACTCATCAATTCAGTTGATGATATTCAAACATCTTTTGTTTATCTATTACTCAAAAGTGGACTTTTACCTATTCAGAGTTCATTGTTTCCTGCATTTGACTTATAAACTGACTTGCAAATACATTTCCTAACAAATAGTTGATGAATGAGACACACTATTATCCTGCCTTCTACTTTAAATATATGCATAAATATATATCATATATGTATATACCTGTATAAAATATTCATTATTATAGAAGATATGATGACATAAAAATAATTATAGACATATAAAACTTTACCACCTTAAAATGATTTTCTAACAAAAATAAGTATAGACAAGTAAAACTTTAGCATCTTAAAATAATTTTCTTAATTTGTAAATGGTAGAAAAACACTGCATTTTCAGAGGCAGTCATTTTTATAGCAATAAATTTATATAAGTTATACTTTGAACCAATGAATTCTTGTAAGTTGAAAAGACTTTTGGTGGTCTTGTGAAACTTAGTGTGAGGATTAATTAGTCAATCTGAAGATTAATATACTAAGATTTATAAAGTAATACAATTTAGCTTTATTTAAAGCTAATTTTATAGTTAAACTTAACTTTAAAGTAGTAGGTGTAAGAAATTAACTTTACCGAAAATAATGTCCTTAAAACTATGGGATCAGTATTACATTGAAGGTTTGAGAAAGGTAACTTACTGCATCACAGAAATAGGAGACATATTAAGAACCCATCTTATAAGTAATTGACATTTAACAAACACTAACCCACCTAATATCTGAGCCATGCAACCTATTTTTTTAATTTTAAAGAAAAAAATTTTTTTGAATTCCATTCATCATTCTACACTCTGAAGAATAAAAATATTCCAGTTGCCGTTTGTACTTTAGAGCCTTCAAATCATGTCCAAATTTCTCTTTCCAAAACAAATAATGCAAATTCTCCTATACTTGCTGCTTCAGTTAAATTTTAATCACCATTTTGAACCTCGGCTCAAAACTATAAAATGTAACCTCTGAGAAGTTTACAGCAGGAAATAAGAACTTAATATAAAATGTATGTAGATGAAATTCAGCCCATAGCAAGCTTCTTAAGGTCCTTTTCAATGTAAAATCTAAGATAATAAAAATGGCACCATATTTACATGTAAATTCAATGTTACCATTGTTCTGTACCCAACTCTTATGCTAGCTTATTATTTATTTTTAACATTTACTATTTTTAATTATATTTTGGTATATGTCTATGTTACTATGTTTCCCCTAAGTATCTGTGGTGTGGGAGGTCCTTCTGTCTATGTGTTGCTTTTACTGGTTAATGAATAAAGAAACTGTCATAGCCTGCTGATAAGGCAGTACTTAGGTAGGTGGGGAAAACTGGAGTGAATGCTGAAAGAAGGAAGACAGAAAGGGAGACATCATGGAGCTGCCACCAGAGTCAGACATGCCGAAATTTTGCTGGTAAGCCACTGCCACGTGGCAATACACAGATTAATGGAAATGGCTTAAACTAATATAAGAGTTAGCCAATAAGAAGCTAGAGCTAAGGAGTCAAGTAGTGTTTTAATTACTATAGTTTCTGTGTGGTTATTTTGGTTCTGGGTGGCAGGAACGAACAAGTGGCCCCTCCCCACAGCATGTCTGTACCTGAGGATAGCAGATGAATCATATCCTCCTAGAGCTGGCAGGTGATTTCAGCCTGAGATGCTGAAATTTGAATTTGAGTCCTCTATGAGGACAGTAAGTACTCTTAACCACTGAGCCATCTCTCCTCCTCTTATAGTAGATTCTTAGTGTAATTTGGTCACTATAGGATTTGGTGCTTGTTTTATGTTTCCTAATGTTTCATACTATATAATTATACACTGTTAGGTATGACTAGATTGTGGGGTTTTTTGTTTGCTTGTTTAATGATGTTTTCTTCTAAGCAGCATATTTCATTTTTTTTTATGGCAAGAACTTTTTACTTTTTAATGAATGCCGAAGCAAATGGTATGTGTTTTGAGGTAGTATTGTCAAGAGTGGAAGAAAAGAACAGAGCCAAAGAGCCAAATTCCTATTCTGCAAAGAAAATATTCAAGAGGAGAGTAAAAGGGTTCCCGCACAAACCATCTACAGACATGATAAGCAGATACAAGTGAACTAAACAGACTAATTATTTCTAATGACACAGAGTTTAGGAATGATAGCATATGTTGTAATGTTTTTCCCACCAAGACGTGGAACTCTATGAAAACCCCTCTTCTCTCAGTGTGGACTTTCCATTGTTTTGACCAATAGACTCCTTCAAATATGACTCTGTCTTTTGGGGTCTCAGAACTGGCAAAGGGATCACATTCACTACCTTCTTACACGACATAGTCATTAAGTAGTATATTTCTATATTGCAGCTTACTACATTATCCAGGATTAGTTAAGTTTGATTGGCTCTATGCTTGCAAAAGCTTATTCTTTCCGTATAAATTCGACATAATCTAGTCACTTTGCAACACACTCTTCTTCACAAAAATGTCTAAACTGTCTAGTTAATATAGTTCAAGGGAACCAAAGAGAGATTCCATCTCCCACAACGAGTAAGAATAGAAAAGAAGCAAACCATACTAAAATTGGGGATCAGTGTAAACAAGCTTCCAAGTCAAGGATCCCTTGCTGCCCTTTTTTTGAAGAGTAGCATAATTTGGCACAGATATTACTTTAAACTGAGGAAAAAATTAAATTTGTAATTTTCAAGGGCCAAATTTATATTCTCCTATCTGAATTTTTCTCATATCTGAGCAACTATTCAAAATTAAAATGGAAATGTTGAATTAGACAAATCTCTTGTATCAGTGGTGAACCTGGAGCACAATTGTCAGTTACTGGTAGTCAAGTGTTTCATTGATGATTGTGCTACTTTATGAGCAGTGAAGGTGCCAGTCATGTATGTCACTAGCTCACACCCACTCAACAGCTGTGTATAGCATTCCTAACCAGAATTATGCATTCTAATCTCAAGGGGTTCAAGATCTAGTTTTATAAAGATAGACTGAGACATTACTAATGTTAAGACTACTTCTGAGCCGACTGATGGATAGATTCTATCACATCCACACACTAGAGATGCCTTATAATGGAGTCATAGCAAAAAATGTATTTGCCACAATAAAATGTAAAGTATCATCTCCTCTCAGTGACTAGCACACTGGCAGCACATAAAACAGGTCAACAAAGTTCTGTTACATTTGCAATTTGATCAAAGAACAGATCATGGGATACAGTCTTGTTGTAATGGGAATGAGGCAATAGTGTTCTTGGTGGAGCATTGTTAGCAAGTTTTAAGTTAAATTTCTTAGAACATTAATGAGTATTGTAGAACAAATAAAAATGCAGAGCTTTGTAATGAGCAACTAAGAAACTATTAACTAACGATAAAGCCACCTAATATATACCTAACTATTTTATTGTTGAGCAGAAAGCCTTATAGAAGAAACCAACCAATCTCATAAATATAAATTATATTATTTATTTACAGGGAACATTGCCAGGTTGGGAGGCAGCATAGTACAATTGAGCTAAGGGGGAAGTGGTAAAACGAGGGGAGGCTCTAATTATGGAGGGTGAGGAAAATCAGTACGAAGGAGGAAAGCATTGCAATAAGGAAGTGGAAAGATTGTAAGAGCCAGAGGAACAAGGAGTTTGTTGTGAGATGTGTCTCCTACAAGTGCCAGAAGTCACACCCATAAAATCTCATTAACAGAAGGGCCAAACACGAGCTGAACTAAGAAAACAACAGGAAACATGCTACACTTGACAGTGGAAAGTCCAAGAGGCCTCATCCCTACACACACACACACACAAAAAAAAAAAATACATGTCATTCGGGAATAATGAGAGTTTGAGAAATAGTCTTCCCCAGGGACTAGCACAGAAATTTGATTACTCAATACCAGTCATCAGCCCTGAAAATATACATACAAGTAATATTACACAAACTGATCAAGTTGTATTTATGTATTTAAGTGTGTTTGTGTGTGTGCATGTGTATGTGTGTGTGTTTGTGTGTGTGTGTGTGTGTGTGTGTGTGTGTAACAAAAATTAATGAAAAGAATGCCATGAATTTGAAAGACAGCAAGGGTGCTATGGGAGAGTTTGGAGGGAGGAATGGGAAGGGTGAAATGTAATTATATTATAATACAAAAGTTAATGGAATTGCGGGGGGGGGGGGGTTGAGATGGGGTTTCTCTGTAGCTATGGAGCCTGTCCTAGAACTTGCTCTGTAGACCAGGCTGGTCTTAAACTCACAGAGATTCACCTGCCTCTGCCTCCCAAGTGCTGGGATTAAAGGCATGTGTCACCATCGCCAGACATTAATAGAATATTTCTAAAAACAAGAAAGAACAAAGAATATAAAAGGTTAATCTTTTCTTTTAGATGGTATTACTCTGATAAGGATAGCTTCAAGAGTCTCTCTCCTCAGTTTCTAGAGTGCTGTGTTTATATGCATGTGTCACTACAGCTATATTTAAGTAACAATCTCAATGAGACAATATAAGTAGGAAAAAAATGTAAAACATCAAAGTTTAAAATGTGTCTTCATTTGCTGTTTTTCTGCTGTTTTGTAGTATTTTCCTAGTCTCCTTATTTCACTGCATAAACCAACAGACTCCTCTGCAAGTACGCTGTTTAAAACCCGCTTTCCACACGGAAAGAGATTTGAGAAGTAACTTGTGTCAAGTCTTGACGTCGTTGAAGCCTTCACATGGACTTGTTCACCTCAATTTCCTTTCCTCATGTTGTGCTCCTGATGGGACTGTTCAACCTTAGATTCCTCTGGCCTCGCTGTTGGATACCTAGAGCAGTCTAGTGCTGAGATTTAAATCTGCTGTTTCTTCCTTCTGGCATAGTCTTACCTTAGATAACTTCTTGGTTATATGACTTTACCTCTGTCAACTCATGGCTCAAATCTCCTCATCTCAATAAAATTTGCTGTGGTCTTACTTCTCAGCACCACCTGCCTTTTCTAACAACAAATAAATCTAGCCTATATTAACCGGTCCAACATTTTCTTATACCCACATCATCATCTTCTAATAGCTTTAAGAGTTTATCTATTTATTTCATGTCTTTCCTCTCAACTTAAATAAATAAACACATTCTTTGTTACATAGTACATTACTAGAAGAGCTTTTGGCCCATAGTAGAGTCTCAGAAAATGCTTACTGATGATAAAAATCATCATGGAAATATCACAACACTGAAGGGTAAGTAGCAAGAAAGACAAAAGAAGGAGAGAGGAACTAAACGAGAAAGAAAGCAGTAGTGAATTAAGGGGAAAATTAGATTAGAAAACAAGTGGATTTAATAATAACAGGGCTGTAAGTAGATTGTAATAAGGAAACGACAGGAGAGACAGAAATGAAAAGGACAAGGATGCGTTTTAAAATGACCTAATTACCACTGCCTTTCCTGACAGCGTGGCACTTCTTACCCGGATGTGCATGCCTGCTTTCACCCTCCTTAGCATCTGTAGCTTAGGCATTGACTTTTTACTGACCTGTCAGTGTTAGAGGGTCATAGTAAATTGAAGTAGGATGGCTATATATGATAACCTTATTTACTTACTGACATGGATGTGAGTAAGAATTATGTCTTTCGTTGACCTCAATATTCCTGTTCATTAATTGTTTGTGTACTAGATAATCTACAAGCCTTAAATATCACAGTCACACAGATTCTGAGTGTGAAGAAATATTAGAGAATATCCAGCTACCAGTCTGGCACTGAAATCACCTCAGTGGCCTATCTCTGGAAGCAGTCTGATCTCTCTGCAGACATCTCGTCTCTTTCATGTGTCCAGACAGTCTATCAGTCACACCAGGGTCTCATACGTGGGGTCTAGTTCCACCCTGAGGAATTGTAGACAAGAGGCACTTCTGTTTTTCTAAAGAACAAATCTTCCTCTATTTGGTGAAATCTACCATTTTGCCTTTGTCTCTTCCTTTTTGAGATAAAACATTTTCTGCAATTCAAAGACTTGTCAACTTCCTGAAAGACTTCTTCAGATTTTGACCTTTCAAAATCATCCCTAAGGTTCTTACACAAAACCTGAAAATGTGTTCCAAGTATTACTGAGCTGTGTCGAATTGAATGAACAAGATAATCACTTCCGTCTTATTTCACTTCTTTTAATTGTGGCAGCAATTCTATTAGCATGTGTGGTAGCCACAGCATTCAATCAAGCAATGTATTCTTCAGTCAACCTAGGAATTGATAGTCACAAGAGCATTCCAAATTTTATTGAAACTTACATATTTATGTGAATATATATAATGTATATTATATGTTAATATAATATATATTAATACACACACACACACACACACACACCATGACCAAAGGATTATTGTGGTCCTAGAAGACTTAGTATCTAGGAGAAGAAATGACTCAACATTTAAGAACACTAGGAACATTTAATGCTCTTCCAGATGACCTGGGTTTGGTTCCCATCACCCACATGGTAGTTCACAATGATTTATAATTTCTGGCATCTCTGGACATTGCACGTGGCAAATACATGTGGCAAAATAATCCCACACATAAAAGTGAAATAAATATCAAAAAATGTCCTCTAAATAAAAGAGGTTTGGGTAAGACTAAGTTTATTATAATTAGATTATTTTCATATAACAAACAAAATAAAAAATCTGACCCACTGGTAATCTCAGTTATAAGCCACCATGGATCCTAAAGCTCTTCCCTATTGATTGGGTGGTTATGTTGGGGAAGGGTCGCTTGTTGGTTCCCAGCCACCTGGCTAGTTTAGATCCGAAATAATTATACAGAAACTGTATTAATTAAATCACTGGTTGGTTCAATAGCTCTAGCTTCTTATTGGCTAATTCTTATTTTAATTTAACTCATTTCTATTGATCTGTATATTGCCACATGGCTGTGGCTTACTGGGTAAAGTTCCCAGTGTATATCTCCGGAGGCTCCATGGCTTCTCCCTAACTCCGTCTTCCTCTTTCCGTGCTATAGGCCAAGCCATTTTACTTTATTCATTGACCATTAAAATCAACACATAGACAGAAGGACCTCCCACACCATGGTTAAGTAAAAACTTGAATAACAGCAATTTAAGATACTACAATTCAGTGGATTTTTTTATGTGATAGCTATTGTTGGCTGACAACTTGACGGCACAACTGGAATTCACTAAAGGATTTTTCCTAATTAAATTATTTGAAGTGGGAAAACCCACCTTTAATCCAGATCTTTTGAGGTGGGAAGATCCACCTTTAATCTAGACCACACCTCCTGGTGGCAACCTCTATAAAGGACATGGAAAAGGGAAATTTTTGCTCTTTTGTCCATTTGTCCTAATTCTCCCTGGAGAGTGCATTCCTTCACCAATGTTAGAACCTACTTTCTTGGAGATCCAGCATATACTAAAGACTAGCTAAGACAGCTAGCTTCAAGTACTGGATTCTAGGACTTTCTATTGTTGTTTTGCCTGGATCACAACCTATAAGCCACTCTAATAAATACCTTTATATATACATATACACTCATCCTGTCCATTCTGTTCCTCTAGAGAACCATTACTTATACACTTTATGTTCCTATATATGGTCTTAGTTACAAATGAAATTTTAACACTTCATTTATTATTATTATTCCTTTATTTTATATCTCCACTACTATTTCCCTTCTCTTTTCTCCTTCCAGTCCCTCCTGTCACTCTGTCTCCTGCTCCCCATCCACTCCTCCATTTCTGTTCAGAAAGGGCAGGAATCGCATAGATATCAAAAAACAAAACAAAAAAAAAACCAAAAAAACATGGCATATCAAGTATTAAGGCTGGGCAAGGCAACCCCAGTATAAATAAGAAGTAAGGTGTCCCAAAGCCAGTAAAAGAGTCAGAGACAGCCCCTTTTCCCAAAATAATCCCACAAGAAGACAAAGTTAAACAACTGTAACATATATGCAGAGGTCTGGTCAGTCCCACACAGGCTCCCTGGTTGTCAGTTCAGATTCTGTGAACCTCTATGAACCCAGGTTGGTTGTGGTTTTTCTTGTAGTTTCCTTGATCTCTCTCACTCCTACAATCCTTTCCCCACCTCCCATTCTGCAACATTCCCCCAACTCCATCTAATGTTTCTCTGTGGGTCTGCATCTGGTTCCATCAGTTGCTAGATGAAGAATCTCTGATGACAATTGGGCTAGGCACTAATCTGAGTATAGCAGAATTAGGCATCATTATTTGACTTTTTTTCAGTTATGTTTGGTTCTATTCTAGGTCTCTGGGTCATCCAATCTGTGGGTCCTGGAGTCCTAGGCAGTGTCAGGGGTGGACTTCCTCTCGTGGCATGGGTTTTAGGCTAGACCAGTCATCGGTTGTCTACTCCCTCAATCTCCCCCAGCACATCCCATTGGCAGGACAGACTGTTGGTCAAAGGTTATGTGGCTGGGTTGGTGTTTTAATCCTTCTACTTGAAGTTTTTCCTGGTCACAGGAAATGGCCAGTTCAGTTTATATGTCCACTATTGCTAGGAGTCTTAGCTTAGGTCATTCCTGTAGATTCCTGGCTAATTCCTTTGCACCAGGTTTCAACCTGACA